>NC_034410.1:113018920-113022022 GCF_002078875.1 Numida meleagris | reverse complement strand
CCCCCCCCGCAAGAGAGAGACCAAAACCGCGAGGAGGTTCCTCTCCTCTCCAAGCAGCAGATTGCCGTTTCCTAATGCCTATCCCCCGTGTCCCTAAAGAAAGATAAATCCCCAGCATTTACCTCGGTCTGGGGAGGAGGGAGGGCAGAGAAAGCCCCAAACCCACCAAGTAAGACCCGAACCCGCCAAGACGGCCCCGAACCCACCAAACTTTTTAAGACGATCGCCCGGCTCTTGCCAGCGCCCTCCCTTCTCTCCGTCCCTCCCTCGGGGCTCCGCTCCGCTGGCAGCCCGGGACCCCGCTCCCCCCGGCCCCCTCCCGCTGGGCTCCGTCCGCCGCTCCCCGCTCAGAGCCGCTCTCCCTCTCCACTGCGGAGCGCTCTGGGATCACCTACTATTTAGCGGCGGGTTTTCGTTCCGGCGACATCAGTAAAAACAATATTTCCCAACGCTTCCACTAAATCATCCTTATGGGGCAGAATTACCGAGGGCTATGAAATTTTTTGGTTTCTCCGCTTTCATTAAAAACCTTTTAATTGTGTCTTTCAGAGTTGGCCCCAGGTGTTGGACTCTTTTCATTACATTTTGCTCTAATGTGATGAAATTCTAATTCTCTCCTTACCATATGGTTAAATTTCCCCACTGAGAATTAGTTGAAAAAGGAGAAATAATCTATTAATCTCTGTAATAGATTCACAAATGAGCTTTGCCACAGAACCTGTTTTTGAATGGTAATATGGGAACAGTTGGGTGCCTTGTTTCAGGGAAGAAAGGAGCAGGCGACAACAGCAAACGTTTGAATTTTCACCTGGAAAGAATGAAAAGGAGCCAAGCTGCGGATCTCCGAGTAATTGACTGAGATTTCAGAGAGCGGGGACAGGACTACAATGCGGACCCTACAATGCACACCCAGGCACCTCGCGTCCCCAGGCCAGACACGGCCATGCGAGCCGGGCCCTGAAGGAGGGGCTACCCCCGCCTGGCCCCTGGCCCTGGCCCTATCCCTGTCCTTGTCCCTGTCCTCTTCCCTGCCCCTGTCACTGGTCCCCGGCCAAGCAGGCGGCCACAGACCTGCCCAACCCCTGCCACGCATTAACCTCCATCATTAGCGATCCAAAGGCATTTTGCCTTTATTTTTTTTTTTTCCCATTAGCAACTTCCTTTTCCTCGGGACCGTCAACAAAAGCGTTCGGTACCGCAAGAGCATTTTATTTTATTTAAATTATTATTTTTTTTTATTTTTAATCAGCCCAACTTATGAAAGTCATGCGGTCACTTGAGGATGACGGACACTGTTACTCCGATTTGACGGCTTAGGGGAACGTTTCACTGCTGGCAGCTTCGAAGACAGAGCTCTCCGGCTCCATCCCTCCTCACTCATCGCTTTCACTGCCGCTGTCCCCCTCCCTCCCTTCTGCCTGACCCCTCGGGGCCCGCGCCGTCGGGGCGGGGGACGAGGGCACTCCCGCGGGTCCCGGCCCCCTCCTCTCCGCTCTCCCTCCAGGTGCGCTCCCCCCGTCTGCGGTTTCTCTCCCTCCATCCGAGCTTTCTGCCCGCCCCATCGCCCGTCGCCCTGCCCGAGATGTTTGGCAGTCTCGGGAACTTGAGTTTGGGAGCGGCCAGAAGAATTTATAGAAGCTCTAAATGCGGGGCTTATAAAAATACCGAGGAATGGTCTTTGAGGTTTATGCACTCGTAAACTTTTGCTGATTGCTTCTGGGAAGTTGTCAGGCATTTAACATCGCGTTTATCTTACAGCGCAATGAAAATACATCTGCCCAGCGCCTCGTTACCTGCTTTAATTGCACCGTGCACCCTCTGCCATTGGCTGCGCGTTATTTCGGGGCAGGAGCAGCCCGCAGCCGCAGGAGGGGGCGCGGCCCGGCCCGGCCCGCAGAGAGCAGCCCGACCGCGTTCCCTTTCCTCCTGCTGCCGGGAGGCTCTGCCTGCGGGCGGCGGGGAGCGGAGCGCTGCCGAGGTGGGATTCGGACCGAGGTGTCACGCCGCTCCCCGTCCCCCTCTCCCCGGCTCCAGCTCCGCACACCGGGGCCGGGCTGCCCGGACAGCCGCGGGGTTCGGGGAGAGCTCTGCCCTCTCCGCAGCTCCCTGCGTGTGTTCTTCGCTCGTCGGCAAACTTTATGTAAGTTCGGGGAGAAGAAAAGAAAGGGTAAAAATAAAGAAAATGACGGCCCCGCTGCATCCCGTCCTAATGCACAGCCCTCAGAGGCGTCTCCGCAGAAGTCTGTGAATTCCCAGCTTGGCAAGATTTTTTTTTTCAATTTATTTTTATTTTTTTTCCCCTCATGGGCAGCACAATCCCACCCGGGTCCGCGTGTAGAGGAGGAGGAGGGGCGCTCCCCACGACCCGGAGCAGGGGCTGTGGGGGGAGCATCTCCCCATCCCGGCTCCGTGAAGCGAAGGGGGAGCTGCGCAGGGGGCCGACTCTATAATGGGGCACAGATGAAGCGTATTGGGGTGGCAGTGCGGCCTCGCTCCTCCAAAGATGGACGACTCTAGGAGTAAGGAAGGAAAGGAAAAGTCTGCGGGATAGGTGGCACCTGAGGGTCTCCGGGGAGACCTCCGGCCTCTAACCGACCTCTTCCCCGGAGACACCCGGCAGAGCTTCGGTCCCGGCGCGGCGCTCCCGATCCAAAATCCACAGCACCATCTCCTGGGCAGCGGGCGCAGTGCAGGGCCCCGCGAGGCGCCGGGCTCGGCTCGGGCTGCAGGGAAGGGCGTGGGGCCAGGGGCACCGAGACGAATAGCCGACTGGCTGTGCTGCTTTGGAAGCTGAAGCCGAAGGGGTATGGGACGGGCTTGGGTAAGAGTCAAAAGACTCTCTGTACGTTTTATCTATGCATTTACATGGTCTCACATCAGGAAATACGTGTACTTGAAATAGGATAGAAGACCCTGGTGGTATTCCAGTTTCAGAGACAAGACTGAATGCACATGCACTGAGGTATTACCCTGTGGTTCATGGGGAAAAACCAAAAGACCTTACCTAAATGCAATGTGCTTTCTTTTTTCCTTCCTTCCTTCCTTCCTTCCTTCCTTCCTTCCTTCCTTCCTTCCTTCCTTCCTTCCTTCCTTCCTTCCTTC
>NC_034410.1:112938260-113018283 GCF_002078875.1 Numida meleagris | reverse complement strand
CCTTCCTTCCTTCCTTCCTTCCTTCCTTCCTTCCTTCCTTCCTTCCTTCCTTCCTTCCAACCCTCCAAACCACAGTTGCCAGTGCATCTTAGCAAATACACTTTGGATTGACTGAGCAATCTGCAATGCTTATGTATCTGTTTCAGGCTGAATTCTGCCTCATGCAGATCCGTCTAATCTCTAGGTCTCAGGGCAAGTCTTTATTCTCTGTCCCTTTCAAACACTCCCAAGATATGTCAGGATGGGTTTCAGCAGGAGTGGGGGCTGAAGCGCTGGCCATGAACAGTCAATATTTACTCCTTGTCCATCTTTCATGCTCACACTCAATCCTATTTTCTTTATATTGGAAACTTTCCACTGTAACAAGTGTGGCACTGAGCTTACTCTCCTCACTCCCATTTGGCCAAGCTAGAGACATTTATTTTCAGTTAATATTTCATTGCCAATAGGCCCTTGCTTTTCTTTCCCTTCCCTTCCATGCTTCTTGAACTCCTTCCAGTTCACCTTTATTGGTACTGAAAGTACTTAAATCTGAAAGCAGCAGTCGAGGTGCTATCTCATCAGTATTGTGTACTGAGAGAGACATCTATCACTTCCTGGGTATGTGACACGATGCCTCTGTGTTACAAGTCCAAAAATTACATTGGATTTTTTTTTTCTTGGTCTCACTGCTGGATCTTATTTAATTTACTGAAGCCCATACATCCAAATCTATATGTTGGTAGGCACGTATATTAAACCTACTGTACTCCCTTCAGTCACCACTTTGCAATTATAGGAAGAAAAAAAATGCCTGTGTGTGCCTTTCTTCCCTTCTTTATAAATCCATGCTGTTTATTGGCTGTGGATCCATTTTCCCCTAAGTGCTCAGGACTTTTACCTTTTAATATTTTTCCTACTATATTGCTGCACTCTGAAGTTAGGCTTACCAGATGGTAGATGACAGGATCACTCTTTCTCTTCCTCTTCCCCTGCCATTTTTAAAGACCAGGAATGCTTTCCCCTTTCTTTTCAGACCTCTTAGAGCTCACTAATTCTCCGGAAATGCTTTAAAAGAATTGTCAGTAGTTTGGATAAGTTCATTAGTGAATTCACTTTTCTCCTTATGAGGCACATCCTACAGATATGCTTGGTTTCACGTACTCAGTTTCTTCCCCCTTCAACCTTCCCTACGACCTTCTCTCAACAGTTCTTACTACATGGCTTTCTTTTTCTAATTGTGCTTTATTTTTCTTAAAAAAGCAGTTTGACGTATTTGCTAACTTAACATCATCACCCCTTTTGTTCCCTTCTTCACAGAACAACAAGCATCTTTTATTCCTAGTGATCCTCTTCTTCCCCTTGTAATTAAAAGCTCATCTACAATCTATACACATCTACGTAGCTGTATTGAAAAAATACAGGCACTATTGCTAGCAACTCTGTTATACTCTATAAATAAGGTAATTTTATATGTTTAATAAGTTATCATGGACATAAAATATAAAAATGTGCTGAAATACAGCTCAGCAAGAGTCAAAATCCATATATTTAGGAGAGAAAAAATAATTTTGTTTTCAGATTCTTCCTATATTTCAACTATTTTTGAATTAAGATGTAAGCTCATTTCCCATTAAGCACTTCTGTCGCCATGCTAAGTAATAAGGAAGAACAAAAGATTTCCTTCCTGGATTACTTTGCTGAATTCACACTTTAATCTCCAGGTAGATGATGTTTTTCAAACACACTCAGATGTCTGATTGTCAGCTTTATGTCTCAGGAAGTATTCCCAGCAATTCGGGTACAGTAAAGTATCTACCTCGAGCAAGCCTCTGTGTGCTATATAACTTTTATAGTCATTATAAAAAGTAATTTATTGAAAAAACTTAAACCTTTTCCAACTCAACTGACTTTTGATTTAGAAGTGTGAGCTCCTGGTTATGGTAATCAGGTGTGGTAGGCGCTTTTTTCAGAATTAGGTTTGCTGTTTATATCATGAAGTTTAGAAGCTACAAGAGTAACGTCCTCTAAAACATAGCACATTCACAGAAGCTGGGATATCTCAGCCCATGTTTCATGGTTACGCTGCCTAGAATTGCACATAACCTGAGGTAGGGGACCTTTTCCCTTTTTCACATCACATTTTTTCTCCTGGGTACTCTTTTTATTTTCCTTTACTGTAGTACAACACGGTGATTCTGGCTGCAGGCTGGTTTGGGGAAATGGCATGTAACAGAAGAGAGGAAGTAACATCTCACTGGTATCTGACTGTCTGTCTCTCTCTGTCCTTCTGTCTCTCATTTTCTTTCTGTATCTTTTCCCTCTTCCTAGCTTGCTTTTGCTCTCTTGCGTCCTTGTGTTCTTTCTTCATATACCATATGGCTGTGCTTGGTTACGAGATGGAACAGCCCTGTTTTAAAAGTGACAACATCCTTTAATAACAGCAGAGATCACGACCAGGAGAGCTCCTTGTACCAGTGCCTAGCTCTGATTAGCACTGTGACACAAGCTCACGGTGCTTTTGAGCCAAACCATCGCAATGGGATTTGAGCTTGCGATTTGATCCAGGGATGAGATCAGCCAGCTCCAGCCCTGCTTCTGCCATGGGTTGTATGTGGGCAGAGAGCTGCTCCTGCAGACTGGAGGACCCCACCTCACTGCAGCCACCCTGAGGGAAGGAAGAACGGTGAGGAATGGACAGGTGAGGCGGCAACCTTAGGGTTGCTCTGCACTGTGCTGGTAGCTCAGTCCTCTGGGATAAGGGCAGAGGCCAAGTGCTATCCATAGAAAAAAAATATCCAAGAGCACTACAGCTCAGCTTTTAGAGGAACTCTGGCTTATTCAGAGCATTTTGTACCACAGCTTCAGATACCCAGAAAAGCCCGGGTACTACGAAGCTGACACACTGCTTCCTTTCTGAGAGTAAGGATGACTGACCAGCCAACGCTTGAGGGCTGACAGAAGCACTTAGCGTCCTTAGCCCCTCCTTGGGCTGTCACAGAGGCTTACTGTTGTTTCCTCTGCAGAGTTATTGGATTATTCCAGGAGAGGGCTGCTGGAGGCAAGGGGCTCCACGGACCTGCAGGCTGAATCCACCAAGGTGACAGTCATCTCTCAAGAGGCAAGTCTGCAGCGAGATCTGAACATATTTCAGACTGATTCACTCCGTGATGGTCTGACTTCTCTTGCTGACCATCCGTTTGGACAACAGTTTGATTTATTTGAGTTCAAATGTGCATGAAAACAAATGACGTGGCTGGAGGCAAGGCTAGGTGCGCCCAATTTACAGAACATATAGAACTGTAGCTGGGGACTTGTGAGCTACTGAGGCACTCGGGGAAAGGGCACAGGCAGCCATTTCACATCCCTAGTCCTGTACATGCCTCTACATACAGCATCACACTGGGTTAATGCAGGAAATTAATGCAAGAAATTCCTAATGCAGGAATTGGGATTACAGGCTGGAGAGCTGGGCTGAGGCCAATGGGATGAAGTTCAACAAGACCAAGTGCTGAGTCCTGCACTTTGGCCACAACAACCCCAGGCAACACTACAGGCTTGGGGCAGAGTGGCTGGAAAACTGTGTGGAGGAAACGGACCTGGGGGCGTTGGTTGATTCTCAGTTGAACATGAGTGTGCCCAGTGTGCCAAGAAGGCCAATGGCATCCTGGTCTGTATTAGAGGAAGTGCTGCCAGCAGGAGCAGGGAAGTGATCATCCCTCTGTATTCAGCACTGGTGAGGCCACACCTTGAGTACTGTGTTTAGTTTTGGGCCCCTCGCTGCAAGAAAGACATTGAGGCCCCGGAGTGTGTCCAGAGAAGTACAATGAACCTGGTGAGGGGTCTGGAACAGAGGCCTTGTGAGGAGTGGCTGAGGGAGCTGGGATTGTTCAGTCTGGAGAAGAGGAGGCTCAGGGGAAACCTTATCGCTCTCTACAACTCCCTGAAGGGAGATTGTGGTGAGATGAGGGTCAGCCTCTTCTCCCGCTTAACTAGCCACAGGACTAGAAGGAATGGCCTCAGGATGCACCAGGGGAGATTCAGGTTGGATGTTCAACAAAAGTTTAGATGTTGTACTGAGGGACGTGGTTTAGTGGGGAAATATTGGTGGTAGGTGGATGATTGGACTGGATGAACTTAGAAGTCTTTTCCAACTTTGGTGATTCTACGATTCTGTGAAAGAAGCCCTGCTTAATGTACTGGTTGGACCAGAATCAGAACAAGCAGCCTGAGATGAGACTTTACTGAGGTCAGTTTCATGCCATTCTGAGAGGCCATCGAGCTTGGAGAATGCTTGTTTGAGGGTCCCTGAGCCATGTGTTTTTGGCACAGGATTTTCCCTGTCTCTCTCTCCTAACTGTGGCCATAGAAAACTACATAGAAATTTCCCAGCATAATGGCAGAAGTATGGGAGATGGAGACTGCAGCACTGCCTTCAGCTCAGGTAAACCCGTCACCCAGGGGACACAAGTTCTGTGTCACATGGCACAAAGCAGGTTTGCCCTTTGGGCATTTGGACATCTGGTCTCTTGGTCCAATTTTTGCTTTTCTATTTTGATCTCCCTTCTTTTCTCTGTACCGAATGTTGCAGCGGAGCATAGCTCCAGTGAGCTCACAAACCTTCTGCCGACACATGGGATGAACCTGACGTGTCCACACATTACAAGATTTGGGGACCATTTTTAGCAATGACTTCAGGATTATGCTGGCAGCATGAGAGCAGGCATAGTGAGAGGCACAGAGCCTGTAGCACATAGTTATTATATTCATGCTGTTGATTCTGATTCTCTGATAAAGTTAATTGACTGAGTCAGGGCAAATTTGCTCCACACCTGCTCTGGACAGAGCAAGCTCAAACAGCTCTAATCAATCACTCCCACTGGGGAACTGGCACAAATAGTGCTGGCTTTGCTAGTGCCAGTGGCTGATCTCAGTGGCACTGGTGATCAGGGAGTCCTCCCTGAAGCCACCTTCTCTTTAACCATTAAAGTAATATTTTCCCTCAACCTTTCTAACACACTTTGATGGTGCCTGTATCACTCATATGATGCTCTGGCATTTTGGAAAAATTGTATATTATTTCTTTTGCAACTGCTCAGTTAGATTGATTCTGTGATGGACCAAGGAATCATAGAATCCTAGCATTGTTAAGGTTGGAAAAGACATCTAAGATCATCTAGTCCAACCATCAACCCACCACCGCCATGCCCACTAACCCATGTCCTTCTGTGCCATATCTTCGTGGCTCTTGAACACCTCCAGGGATGGTGACTCTACCATCTCCCTGGGCAGCCTGAAGGACCTTTTCTGCTGTTATCTACTCTAAACTCCTTCTCCAAATGTATACACTAAGGAGAGAAGGCTACAGTTTGCTGTACCCGTAGGGCCTGCAGGTCAGGAGTCAGATACAGCTCACCACGCCCTGCATTTCCTGTATTTACTCATCCAGGTATCAACAAAAGAATAAATTGTAGGGGAAGACCACATATGCATTTGGGTCCTGTAAGCTCTCCGTTTACAAGCAGTGGCTACATGCACTATTCTGTGCTAAATGTGGGTTTGTAAACATTGCTTCCAATGTACTATGGGACGAGGAGCTTTAGCCTGAGGCAAGAGGGCACTCAAGGAGTTACTGTGTTTTATGCTCTGCCTCAGATTATCTTGCTTATGTGTCTAGATGCTCAATAAGAAAGCGAGGAGACATTTAAGATTTTAAATTGGATTCTAATGAACAAACCAGGGCAGGGGCAGAAACAGTGCTATTAACCCTCCTGTCCTCACCCCAGCTGTGATGGGCACAGTAGTGATGTGCTTCCCTCTACGTCAGGCTGGGAAGGCATGGGAAGAAGTTCATCTAACCCAGTGAATTTAATTCCTTGAACATCTGGTCTCTGTCTGCTACAGACAAGATGGCAGGCCAGATAGGAATGTCCTACTGGCTGCAGTCAGCCTCGAGGGTACCTATTGCATCATGCTCAAAGATATTTTGAAAAGATTGTGGGACCTGAAGAGCTTTCACATAAAATCCTAATGTTTCTGTAAGATAATAAGGTTCTTGCTTTTTTTTTCTTTCTTTCTTTTCTAAGATAAAGTTGTTAATATAGTAAGAGGTAAAAGATATACTATAGATCCTGCCTGAAAGCTGGGACCTTCATCACTGAGGCTGTTTCAGCTGAGAAGTGAAGGATGCACATTTTCCCCAGGAAGCCAAATGATGGATAGAAATTTGTCCTACCAAACTGGTCAAACTAAGGGGTACAGAGAGCCAGCGGATTTTAGGAACCAACAGAAATTCAAAGTTGATTAGTTTCAGTCCTTGGATTTAAACGTTTTTACCTTAATAACGAAGAGTAAAGACATTTATGCTCAGAGACAGACCATACATCACTTACTGACATCACTAAGCAGAGTGGACAGCTTCTACCTTGGGCTTATAGAAATTTTTCTTTCAGCTCCAAATCAGTGATTCCACAGACTGAACACAAGCCTGACTGAGGTTCGGTACTTGATAGAAATGCAATGGAACAAAGTCTAGCACTATTTCATGTTTATGATGTGTTAGGAGGAAAATAGAAATCCATCTGATTTCAAATGAAAGGCGTACAACAGCTGCCAATGGCTGGAATGAAACCTTGGAAGAAAAAAATAAAGATATTAACATAGGTCAGCCAGAACTACTTATTTCAAACAAAAACTTACTGTCCATTTCAGGAAAGGATAGGAACTAAGCAGGGTTTTATTTCACAATATTTTATTTCACGTGATTTGATATCGGCCTGCACTGGGATCCTTGAACAGTTACAGGAAAAAGCTTACCCCTCTCCTTCCCCCCAGAAAATCCACAAAAATCATCTGGCAACTAGAAAATTTAAGAGGAATGCTAGAGGAATATTGTAATGTTTGCAAGGAAATGGAGTGTTCAAACACTCTTACGGGTTATCATTTATGCAAAACATACAGATAAATTAAAGCAAAAGGACACAAAGACTAGGTATCCCCATACACATCCCCCACACAGCTGCTGCAGGGAAGATTTGTCCCTTTAGGTTAGATTTGACATAGATTATTAGCTGAGGTGTTTGAGTAACCTCACTGTCCTCTCTTTTCTCACTTCCCTGAGACAGTCTTGCTGTGACTAAATGGGACATTTTTGTATTTCAGATCATTTTCACTGATCTGCCTGGAACAGCAGGCACCGTTTAGAGTCACACAGTCTCAGCAAAGTGGACATCAGTTTAGCAGTTCACAGTAAAGTAGGCTTAGGTAAGAGCCGTAAGAGCCCGTTAGTTCTCATTTTCTTCAGTCTGGCTTTCTTTTTTTTTTTTTTTTTTTTTTTAAACTGTCACTATTAAAAAAAAAAGTACCTATTGAAAAAGAAAAGGGCTACAGAGTTGGCTTCTGACTATGTTTAGTACTGCTGTTACAGAATGGTGCCAAAGAAACAGAGTTTACACAGCCCTGGATTCTTCATGAGAGATCAACACAAATAATCTGTTATAAATCAAGAGAAATTAAACACTTGCAAAAATAAAAGAGGGAGATAAGGCAAGACTAGCACAACTAGGAACTGCAACCAGGTGATAAAAGCAGTATACATATATGTGGGGATATCAGCTGTGTCACGAGAGGTAGCCTGGTGGTCAGAGGAGGTTGTAACTCCAGATGGACACATGCTCTGCCAAGATGAGAGCAGACTAGAGGTATTAAGCGGATTGCTTTGCGCAAGACGTTTTCAGGCAACAACCAGCAGGTAGAGTTGACTGAGTCCCAAAACATGACACAGTCAGGAAAAAGCTGCATCACGTTAGACCTACAGGTCCAAATGACAAATATGCGAATCTAATCCAGTGTCAGTTCAACTAATTAACAGAAGAACTGTTAATAAGAACTTGGAGGACTGTTTTGTGTTTACTCTAGGAAGGTGACAAAGATAATGGTGTGTGCCTGTGAAGGGAAGGTGTAGGGAAGTGTGTTTTGGGGTGGTGCTGGCACTTGCTCTATGGAAACTGCTGTTGTGTTGTGCTCCTGTAGCGATGTACCAATCTATTCGCACAAAGGCAGCACATGGAGCAGATCTCTGTCGGGCTCCTTGGCTCTTAAGGAGTCTAAACAACAGCTGTTCTGTCCTTTTTTTTTGGGCCAAATTCAAATGCAGCAGCATAAAACATGTGGGCCACAGTGCTGTGGAGCAAGGGTGCAATTCATCCTCCTGTAACTGTTGCAGGCTTGTGTACTTGTGTGAGCAGTGTTTAGATGCATGTGACACTCTAGAGGAGACAAAGAGAGTAATAAAGAACAGATTATGTTTGAAATGCCCAAAAGAACCACTGTGAGCATCTGATCTGACCTCCTGTGCCAGTGCAGAAGACTGTCATGAATTAAACTAGATCATGTCTTTAGGAAATAAAATCACAGTGTTTCAGATTCCTGTGTTAATGTACCATGACCTTAGAGAAACTGTTCCAATGGCAGTTGCTCCCATAGCATTAAAACATGCAACTTTCTCCTGGTTTGAATCTGGCTCCTTGATGTTGCATTTTTATACCTTCTACGTCTAGGCTAACATCACTTTCAACTCAAGTAACAAAACCATTAACTTCACATTTGTTGAAGTCAGAATTTTGAGTTCCTTGAGTTTATCATGCCAAAACACCCCTCAATCACTCTGGTTTATTTCTATTTCCTTTCAATATTGTGAGCTGCCTTCCTGAGAGGTGGGCAGCAAAACTGGATGCTACTCCATCTGCACTGGATCAAGAGCTCTTGAAGTGGCACTTGAAAATGAAGCCTGAATATGAAGCTGTCCCCTACTTGATATTCCATTTGTATAACTTCACTAGCCCTCGGGTTGCACATGGAACTGGTGTTCCACTTTTTTTTTTTCCCTTAACAAAACCATTCTCCATTCTTTGTCAAGATGACATTCACAACTAAGTCATTTTTGTTTGTAAGATGTGGGCATGATATTACCTTACTTTTAGACCTCTTGAACTTCTCTAGCACTTCACAGACTACAGAAAATATTAAGTTTCTTTGCCAACTCTTCTGAAGTTCTTGTCTACAAATTTTCCTACAATGTAGCCTTCATCTACATTTTGAAAGGGAATTCATATCCATTTAAATGCACCTGCTATAACCACAGAGATTTGCATATGCAGTTCAAATATGCTAAAACTTATGTTTAAATATTCACTGAAGACCAAGGAACTGGTTTTCAGCTACTGATTCATTACAAAATCAGAAACCACCATTATGACAATCTAGGTCTGCCTGTAAGGAGTGGTTTCAGTGCAAGAAGCAATGAGAAACAATTGGACATTGATAAACTAAATTGTACATTTTGATCTAACTTTTGTCTGATTTATACAGCAGATATTTTTCTGGACTTGTCAGGAATAGCTTCTAATTTCTGAATAATCTGGAACAGCCCTTTCAAGCAGACATTTTGTCTTGATTCAGAGGCTTGATCTGATGAGAAACTATCACAGTGACAGAAAAAAAATTACCACAATCTAATTAACTGTTAACATTTTTATTATGAGTTCTAAATCTTAAAATACTGTCAGTCACAGAATCACAGAATAGTTGAGGTTGGAAGGGATCTCTGAAGGTCATCTGGTACCAGGCCATGCTCAGACATCTAGGGCCATCTAGAACAGGTTGCCCAGAACCGTGTCCATTTGTCTTGAAATCTCCCACAGATGGAGACTTCAAAACCTCTTTGGGTAACCTTTCTGTGCTTCACCAGCCTCACAGTAAAAAAGTACTTTCAGGTGTAATTTCCTGTTTTTAATTTATGCCCATTGTCTCTTGTCCTGTCCATAGGAACTGTTGAGAAGATTTTGACTCACTGTTGTCCATTTATTTCTATCAAGTTTTTACACGTTGATATGAAACATTTCTTTACTGTGAGGATGGTCAAGCACTAGAACAGGCTTTCTAGAGAGGTGGTTGATGCTCCATGCCTGTCGGTGTTTAAGAGCCATGGACTCATTGGCTCCTGAGGCTCCTGAGAGCTCGCGTGCTAGGCAGTGGCTGCAGGTGCAGGGGTGTGCCCTTCTGCAGAGAGGGGTGGATGGGAGTGCCCTCATGGTGGCCTCCTGGATGCTCACAGTCCCAGCAGTGCAGGCTTCGAGCCTCTGATGGTAGTCATCAGCCTCAGCCCTGCCCCGAGGCATGCACTGCTTGCTGCCACTCCACTGCTGCCCTTCAGCACCAATATTCCAGGCCCCAGACTACTCTCTGGCTGTCCCTGCCACAGTGCCAGGACTTGAGGAGAAAGGAAGCAGTGCCTTCAGTCCTTACTCACGTTTGGCGGTGTGCAGCCCCCTGGGCCAGACTGTCCTGCAGCTTTTCAACGCACATCAATGTTTCCTCATCCGGCACATCCAACAAAAGATTCTCTGTGTCAAAAGCCCTAAGTGCAAGTAGATAATATCCACTGCTCTCATGTTGTCTAGCAGGCAGTCATTTCATTGTAGAATTACAGAATCACAGAATGGCTTGGGTTGGAAGGGACCTTAAAGCCCATCCAGTCCCAACACCCTGCTGTGAGCAGGGCTGTCACCAGATCAGCTGTTCAGGGCCTCATCCAACCTGGCCTTGAATGCCTCCAGGGATGGGGCACCCACAGCTTCTCTGGGCAGCCTGTGCCACTGCCTCCCCACCCTCTGAATAAAGGATTTCCACCTAATATCTAACCTAAATCTCCCCTCTTTTGGTTAAAAAACATTCCTCCTTGTCCTCTCACTATCAGATTGTGTAAAAAGTCAGTCTTTGCCTTGTTTATAAGCTCCCTTCAAATAGTAGAAGACCGCAGTGAGGTCTCCCTGGAGCCTTCTCTTCTCCAGCCTGTACAAGCCCAGCTCCTCTAGCCTTTCTTCATAAGAGAGGTGTTCCAGCCCTCTTATCAAAATGGAAAGGCTCTCTTGTTCCAGGATGGGGGGTGAATCTTGGCAATCTCGAACTCCAGCGACCCTTTTAGTATTATTCTTGCACATAGAGAATCTAAACCTGGTCCCTGGCCAGCAACTGCACATAACATCAATATGATGAGCAGCAAAATGGCGTTTATTGGTAAAAGCTACAGAGCTATATAGTATTTCTTATCTTTTTACTAGACTGTTCCAGAAGCTCACGCGGGGCTCCTGGCCAATCATATTGAATCTCCTGCTTCTGACCTGTCACTTCCGAAAGGCCATACATGGAGTTGTTGTGCCCTTTGTTATGAAAGAAAAGAAGCACGGCTCCTCGTGTCTACGACACAGGTTCAAGCAAAGTAGGTGAACCAATAACAAGCATATGGGGAAGGACCTTCGCGTTACAGACTGAGCTCTGTGACATGCCTACTACAACATCTTCCCCCTTCCCAAAAACAATAAAATTTTATCCTGTGACAGCACGACCGCAAACACGACCGCAAGTATCTTATCCTTAAACTTATCTTTTAACTATTATTAAAATCTATAACACACATGCATACATAATATAAATGCCTATTACTAGCTATCCTAAGACTTACTATAAAATTTCACACAGCCTATGGCTGCGTTCTATACGCTAATTAAAATTTCCACACCTTCACACGCTATAAACATAGTTTCTGTAGTGTAGCGGTTATCACGCTGTAACCTACAAAGCAAAGTATGCATAGCATTATAGCAATAAGCCTTAGAAACCTTATACCTAATTCTATAAGTAAATATGCAAACCATGGTCTTAGACCTCTAAATTAAGATGAAGCAGAGTCATACAGCGAAAACACACTAAACTTACAATCCCAAAATCCATAGATTGTGTGTAAAGAGCCTTCCATGATAAAATTTCTAGAATAGTGTTTTTCAAGATAACAATGCCAGCCCTTAATAAAATCGTCACCTACTCATGAGCACCTGACTTATGAGCCATTTCAAGCAAATGGATTCCATGCAGATGACAAGGCACTCAGAGTAGTCGAACCGCCTTGCTCATTTTCCGTGCCGCACAAAATGCTGTGCTGGGTGTGCAGCACCAAGGCTGTGTTGAAAGCATGAGAAAACAGGCTCTGTAAGCAGGTGATCACTTCGAAGAATGATTCTCGAAGAAATCTGCGGTCTCTTGTCGAGGTCTTCTTCCCGCTTGAGCTTGCTGGGCTTAGGTCTTTCCTCCAGCAACTCCTGCAAATAAAAGCTCAAACCCTGACCTCCATGGCCTTAAGCCTAAAGAGATCTGGTGTTGGTGGTACAATGATTAGCATAGCTGCTCTATTCTACAAAAGCACATATCACACACTATTCAAATCTTCTAACATTACATCAAACTCAAGCATCGTCAGATTAGCTTGCTTGATTGTCCAGCAAGCCAATCTTTCTATTGACATGCTAAACGAAAGAAAGATACAAGGCAAACATAACATAATGACATAAAATATTGCCAAACCCATTAAAAGGATGGACACTTGTTTGGTCCATGGCCCAAGGCTGCAACCTGGAAAAGAGTCCCTGAGGGTCCCATTCTGTGTGTACCTGTAACTGATTAGAGAGAATCTTCAACTTTTGTATACTCTGACATACTGATTTTGAATGATCACTAAAACTGTACAACACCTGCTTTTAAGGTGCTTACAGCCATGCCTTTGGCCTAGTAGAAAATCCACAACTCCATAGAGTTGCATGCCAGATAGAATTGATACTAGTGGCTAAGCATGCTAGAGCATCACTAGGAGCATTACTCTCCTTAGCTGACTAACATCCTAACTTAGTGAGAATGGCTGAAACTGAGCGGTGCTGTTTCAAGGTACCTTTGAATCTGAGAGACAGGATGTCTCAAGAACAGAGACAAACAAACCATGCACTCCCCTTAAAACTATCAAAATACTTCGTTCTATCCCAAGATCTTTCTATAGTGAGAGGCATTTGGGCCCCTGATATAAGTGCCAATTGAAGGGACCAGTGAACTAAAAATCTGCTGGGCAATACTCCAAAACCCTATATCAGAATCACACATGGAATCAAAGCCAAATATCGTGCACCTTTGTCTCGAGTGATGCATATTCATATTTCGAAAATCCTGACTAGTGGGATGAAAGGCAGTTAATCATTCTATAGTACAGGATCATCCCTTTTGCTTGGGATTCCTTTCCAGGTTTTGCCTTCACAAATTAAGAAAATGCCAATTGACAGGCTAATAACATCTTAACCAAGAATTACTGACAATGAAGGTGATAAAGTTACACTAAAGAAAGAGCTTTTGCAAAACTCCACCTGTTTTTCTTAACTCAGCTTTTTAATACCAACTTTGTACTTTTCTATACAATGCCCAGGTAGAATATAGTGGTTGTGATTATCATGAAAAACTAGACAATATTTTCCCTTTGCTGGCTGCAATAAAAAAGCAGTTTTACAGTTGTCTTTCACTGTGAGCAGCTGTCTGCAGAACCTTACCATCTAAAACATGGAGAGGGGAACTCCAGGAAGCAGAGCAGATGCAAATAGTGCAGTGCAGAGGACTGCAGACATGCTTTGTCAACTTTCCACTGTTTCTGGCATATTTTATGTAGTCGGTAAAAAGAACAAAGCAGTCCTTCTGCCTGTTCAAACCAACCATCTTCTCTCTTTAGTGTAGAATTTACTAAGCAGAAAAATAAGTCAACACTGTAGTATATACTTTGCCCTGAAATTATCCAGGAAAGCAATTTTGGTGAAATTTGACTGGAGAACCTACTATCTGCTATGCTCTCTGATTAAATATGACAATCACTAGAGAGAGTAAGAGCATGAATAAATGCTGTAACCCTTTTAAAATAAATCTACACAATTTTATGATTAACAGAAAATACACCAGTCCATATAGATGTTGACAAATGCAAAATACAGAAGGCTTATGCAAACCGCATGGTTAATTTGCAAAATAGCATTTTTTTCTTTGTATTTTTCTGTAAAAACTAGAAAACACCCCAAACTACACCGCAGGAACAGAGCAAGTTTTAACTGATTTCATATGTGATATGTCATTACAAATCACCACATTCTGTAGTTCCCTGATGAGTATTTTTAAGTAAGTCAAAAGAAAAATACAGTCAACAAGAACAGCTATGCATTTAAGGGGAAAGAACATTCTTATTAAAGGCATTGTAGATCACCAGTGATTAATCTTCATATAAAATAAAGCATTAATAAATCACTAACTGATCCCTAATTATGCTTATCGAACCCTTAAAAATTATGTACAGTAAAATTTAAAAAATAATAAGATTCTCCCTGAGTCTTCTCTTATTTAGGCTAAACATTCCCACTCCTTTCAACCTCTCCTCATGAGAGATGCTCCAGTCCCTTCAACAGCTTAGTGACCCTTCAGTAAGTTTATCTCTCTCTTGTACTGAGGAGTCCAGAACTGGA
Source organism: Numida meleagris (assembly GCF_002078875.1). Taxonomy (NCBI): domain Eukaryota; kingdom Metazoa; phylum Chordata; class Aves; order Galliformes; family Numididae; genus Numida; species Numida meleagris. The sequence goes on along the minus strand of NC_034410.1, from coordinate 113,003,929 downwards.
CACATTGCCCCACATGGGCCTCACCAGTCCTCACCACAATAGAGAGGAAGGATCATCTCCCTTGATCTGCTGGCAATGCTTTTCCTAACACAGGCCAGGACACACATGGGTTTTTTTGTTTGTTCGTTTGTTTTCCACAGTGCAGGTGCATTGTTGTCTCACGATCAGCTCAATCTTCTCAAGGACCTGAAAGTCCTTTTCTGCAGAAACACTTTCCTGCTGGTAATTCTCCATCTTATACTGGTACTGGGGGTTAATCCTCCCCAGATGCAGGAGCTGGCATTTCCCCTTGTTCAACTTCATGAACATCCAGTTATTCAGCCCATTCCATTCCTTCTAACTTTACATTCAGGTTGCTGGTGAAAAGTTGAAACAGTGTTGGCTCCAGCACTGAACCCTGAAATACATCAATATTGGTTTGATTACAAATGAACATTGTGTTGCTGTTCACAACTCACTGTTGTGATCTCTGCCTGGTTGTTCGGTCAGTTTTCAATCTATCCCACTGCCCACTTACATAATTTGTACTTTGTGCTGTTGCTATGGGAGATGGTGGGAGATGGCAGTGTTACTACAATCAATGTCAACAGTGTCAGTTGTTCTCCCCCTATTCACCAAGTTAGTCATCTCACTGTAGAATGCTATCCAAACTGGTTAAGCATAATTTTCTCTTCATAAATCTGTTCTGACTACTCCCAGTCACTTCCTTGTCTTTCTTGTGTTTTGAAATGTTTGCCATGAATCTTCCCAGGGACTGAGATGAGGTTGACTGTTTTGCAGATCCCCAGATCTTCCTTCTTGTACTTCTCAAGGATAGGAGTGACATTTTCTTCAGGTACTTCCCAAGTCTCCAAGACTTCTCAAAGGCAATTGAGAGTGACCTCATGATGACATCAGCCAATTCCCTCAGGGCTTCAGGGTGCAACCTGTGAGATCCCATGCAATTGCATATGTTACATATGTTTAAGTTCTTCCTGACCTGGCTCTCCTCCACCATGGGTAAGTCTTCCTTGCTCTGTGCTTTCTGTTCTCAGGGGTATGCAATTCCTGAAGGCTTGTCTTACTGGTACAGACTGAAGCAAAGAAGATATTATTTCGTCCTTTTTCATGTCTTATATTACCACGTGTCCTGCCCCATTTAGCAGCAGGGCTTCATTTTCCCTAGTCTTAACTTTGCTGCTGAAGTATGCATAGAATAATAACATATCCTTGCTATTCTGTATTTCCTTGTTTTGTTCTTCAAAGGACTTAAGCTTTATAAGTGAAAGAGGTGGGAAACAATGCACAACAGAGAGAAACACATGCTTTATTTCTACAGCGATCCCTCTCAGTCTCTAAAACTCATGAAGCTCCAAAGCTTTAGCTTGAAAGTTCTCCCATGTGGTGCTGGAAACTGCCCCCATTTGCTCAGTATGATCTGGAGAGTCATCAGCCAACAGTGTGGAAGAAAAACACCTGTATGTAAATTTCTGAAGCCTAATCTATGAATGCTGTTGTGAAAAAATATGGAGAATCTGGGAAATACTTATAGAATCACAGAATCATAGAAACATAGAATATCTCGAGTTTGAAGGTAAAGATCGTCAAATACAACCCTTGGCTCCACGCAGGACCACCCAAAATCAGGCCACATGACTGAGAGCATTGTTTCGATTCTTCTTGACCTCTAGCAAGATCAGTGCCATAATCACTTCCCTGAGGAACCTGTTCCAGTGGCTGACCATTATCCTGGTGAGGAAACTTTTCCTGATATCTTACCTTCTAGCCAGGAAGTGGGAAGGAAGAGCATTGTATTTTGTGAGGGTAAACCTTTCTATAGAAAGGAATTATGGGTTACAAATTCAAAGAACTGACAAGTTTTTGGTCCACTGCAGGGATAATTTTGCCCTACACATGCATATGTTAGGATTAAATAAGAAACATTGTATATTAAATCAATATTGATGGCAAAACAGAATCACATAATCCTCAAACAATTAGATTTGTAGTCTAAACTCCTGCTCAGGCTCTGAAGTCACACAACCATACATGTGCCTGGCTCCATCTTGTTGAGAACCACCTTGTAGGTACCCAAAGGTTGCCATGAGAACCCCTCTTCTCCAGGCTAAACAAGGCTAGGTCTCTCAGCTTCCCTTCACAGGGTAAGTGCTTCAGCCCTTGATCACCTTTTTGCCCTTCTGCTGAACTTGTTCTTTGTGCCAGTGGGGACAAAACTGGAGACAGTACTCTAGGTGTCATCTAAGAGTTGATGAGCAAAGGCAAATACTCATGGCCTTTCATGTATTCATCAAACTGCCATTGATAGACTCCTAGATGCTGTCGATCTTTTTGTCTGCCAGAGTGCACTGCAGGTTCATGTTTAGCTTGCAGTCTACAAAAACCTAACGTCCTTTCCAGCGGAACTGCTGTACAGCTGGTGTGTTTCCAGCCTTTATCTCTGCAGTGGGTTCTTCCTTCCCAGGTGCAGGACTTGGCATTGGTCTGTACTGAATTTCTTAAAGCTCTGATTGGCCTATTCCTTCAGCCTGTCTAGATCCCTCTGGATGCCGGCCTTGCTCTTGGGCATATATACAGCCTATTGTAAAAGAGGATCAGGTTGCTCTGGCATAACAGCTCTACAAAATACATGCTGACTGTTCGCAGTCATCAGCTTCAAGTGCCCAGAAATGCCTTCCAATATGCCTTGCTCCCTGATTTTTCCAGAGACCAAAGTACAGCTGTTTGGCCTGCAGTTTTCTGGATGGTCTTTTTTGCCTTTTCTGAAGATGGGTGTAATGCTTACAGAAGTTGTGGATCAGTTTCCCTAACTTTTCAAAGATGGTAGGACACTGGAATGTCTGAAAGGATGTTGGCCAGGTTTCTGAGCACCCTTGGGTGTAGCTTGATCAATATCATAGGCTTGAATGGGTCAACCACTTTTAAACATATGGGTTGATAAAAGTCATGGTTTTAAAGTCATGGGTTGATAGTGATAGGACAAGGGGGAATGGTTTTAAACGAAGGGGAGATTTAGGTTAGATATTAGGAGGAAGTTTTTCACTCAGAGGGTGGTGACGCGCTGGAACAGGTTGCTCAGAGAGGTTGTGGATGGCCCATCCCTGGAGGTATTCAAGGCCAGGCTGGATGGGGTTCTGGGTAGCCTGATCTAGTGAATGACCACCCTGCCCAAGGCACGGGGGTTGAAACTAGATGATCTTTGAGGTCCTTTTCAACCCAGGCCATTCCATGATTCTATGATTCTATGATTCTACAATTCTACGACTCTATGACTCTGTGATTCTGTGATTCTATGAAATAACCCCTGTCTGGTCCTCAACCACTGCTGGTACTTCTCCTTATCAAACTTTCTAAGCAAGGAGGACAGCAATACTGTTTGTTGGGGAAGACTGAAACAGAAAAGGCGTTGAGTAACTCAGTCTTATTTGTATTTACTGTCAGTAGATCACCTGTTTCATTCAGAAATAGATTCTTTTTCCTTGTTCAGTGTTTATTTACTGCTACTACTAACACAGTGATAGGAGTTCTACTTGTTGACCTTGACATCCCTTGCAAAAGTCAACTTTAGGTGAGATTTGGCTTTCTTAAGACATCTCTCAATATTTATAATATTGATTATTAATATTTTAAATCTCAATATTTATAATCTTCTTTGTAGCTTGTCTCTCCATTTCTTCTATGCTGCCTTTCCCCAAATAATTTTTACCCTATATTCTCTGTAAAGACAAGTCCATATCCTACATCTACTTTTTCTCATGAGTATTGGGACAGACCATTCTTGCGCGTGGAAGAAGTTGTTCTTCAAGAACTGCAAACTTTACTGATCCCATTTACCCTTCAGAGTTGCCTCCTATGAGCTTCCTGAGAAAACTGAAGTCTTCTCTCTTGAAATCTTTACTCTCCTATTCATTTTCCACAATGAGCATGAATTTCTGTAGAGATTTTTTTCAAATTAATGTACATCTCTTAAAATATCTGATAAGAAGGGCAAAGATTCAATAACTGGCTAAGAAGGTAATTTCAGTTTCTGAGATTCAAATACATACTTTGTTTATGTTTATGCCAGAGAAAAGATTCCTTAAAATCACCTTAAGACTTTATTACTTTCCAGACCATAAAATGCCTTTTGTAAATGGGGGACAAAAAAGATCCATTTTGCCAGGTAGGCTGTTTTAAACATAGAATGGATTATTTGAGAAATATCCTCAGAGCATGACAGGGCTGCTTAACAGACAAAATGTAGTTGTGCATTCTGTAATTCCAGATTGAATTAGTCCCGTACTTGTTATATTATCAGATATCTACTGACAGTGGTGGTAGAAATAATCCTCACTTCTTTGAATATTAGGGGACAATGGGGAGATCAGATTGCTTTAGAGATCCCTCTCACCTTGAGGTCACTACATGGGATAAGATATTTCTTGCAGAGAATGCCTAGCAGTTGGTAGGTAGCAAGGACACTCAATAGACAGCAAGGAAGGGCCACCTTTTTTGGGGGAGAAAAGAGTTTGGGCACACAGATGCATGCAGTACCATTCCATTTTCTTTCAAGGTCATCAAATAACCATTGTGTCTTTTATTTACTGACACAGATCTGACAGTTTAGTAGTTAAATTTATTATTCCATACAAGATTTGCTCAAGCTCTAGAGGAGATCACCGAGTGTCTTTTATAATAAACAGGAGCCTTTCCACTTGTTACTATCAGTATCTACTTTCAGTAGTGGTAACTCAAGTACTGGTTTTACACAGGGCTAAATTTCATTCACACTGTTAGAGAAAATGAGAGGGTAAGAGATTCAAGGAAGTAAAGTTTTGGGTTTTATTTTTTGTCTTTTTCTGAAGGTCAAAGTGAATTACATGAGTTATTCAAAGATAATTCTGATCTAGCTTGTAAAATAACAAATTAGTGGGGTGCAGCTCTGTGATGTTAATTAAGATCAAATGAACACGAAGTAGAGTCCGCAAGTCTCCAATCAGAGGGACTGTGTTTTGCTTATTTATTAGGACAGAGTCAGGAAAATTGCACTGCAAAGGCCCGTACCGTATAAGTTATATGAATAAACAACATTTCAATCTTAAAAATCTGGCAATCTTACACTTTTTAAAAGCAATAAAATCATTTCAGATATAAATTATTTGTATTAAAATATTAGAAGCTGAAAAAATCCAAGGGAAATATATTCACTAGGCTGGGGTCATTCCTGTGCCTCAGAGAGAGATGAATTTTATAACCTCACATAAACAATTACAAACTGCATGATGTTTTAGTGAAACACAGAAAACGAATGCATGGTTCTGTTAAGCTGCCAAAGCCTGTGAAATCAGGTGATATATACCTAAGACCACTGTTCTTGTTTTGAAAACTTGAGGTTCCTAGGGTTTGTTGGTTTAATTTTTGTGTCTTTTATTTCCTTTTTTGGAAGTGAACAGTTGACAGTCTGTTTTATATGCAGCATGCATAGCACATAAATAGCATTCAAATTAAATTCTACACCAGCTGTACATACTCTATACATGTGGTTCGCGAATGTTGCTGACTGCAAATGGTGCATATTTTGATTTTCAGTTGATATCTAAAACTGTGAATTATCTTTTGAATATGTAGTGTTTTGCTTTCGATCCCTAGATTACATTTATATCAAGCAAAATAAATACAACTGTCTGATAATCACAACCTGGCTTTCTTTAACTTAGGTAGAGACCAGTTTCTGGCAAAATGACCCCAAATCTTGTCTTCCTCAAGGCAACAGTCTCATTTTAGATCTGAAAGGGAAGTTTGAAGTGAAAACTAACCACAGAGGGAAAGCCAGCACATTTCTGTGCACTGCTCCCTGTTAACCTGCAGTGTCTTGAACGTGGGGCTGTTTTACTGCTGCTGAAGTCCCAATGTGCTGTTAACACACAAAGATTTGGTATTCAGCTATTTGTCTTTTCAGGCATGTTCACACTGCATGACATTTATTTAACATTGACTCCCAGAAACCTGTTCCAGCATCCACTGGGCCCAGTATAAAACCTGTGAGGATTTTTTGGATGTGGCCTGTATCTGGTTCTTCCAATATCCTGGTCAGGAATATGGCAGGGAACCATCTGAGAGAGGAAAAGTAGCCAGATGGCACCAGTACACTGTTGCTTTGGCATTTTTTTCTGGCCAGCTGACTGGTGCGATCTCTAAGGAGATTTTTGTTTGTTGGTCCGCTTGTTCTGTATCATTTCTTTGAGGTAGCTTGTGTACCTGAGTTAAGCTCACTGGTAGTTTGATTACCTTACAGGTTTCCTACCTTTTCTTTTCTCTTTTTGTCTGTTTTACACAGTGTTAGAGGAAATTTACTTTGGTATACTAAAATCTTGCCCTGATTTTATATTCATTTTTCATACAAAAGCCTTGTTGGCTCTAAGGAGAGCCATATGCTTGAAAGACATGCAACACTGATATTTTTTTTTTCTATCAGCATATCTATGAACATTGTAAAAAACAGAAGACAAACCTCAAAGAGAGATAAGACCCATGTAGATATTTATTCCTGCAGAAAAGACTTTGTTTTAAATTCTGGCTGAGTTTGAAAGTGCCCTATATCACTTTCTCCAACTCAGATGTTGGCATCTTCCTTAGTGAGTATGGGGAGATCGGAGGGACCTTTGAGCGCACCTCCTGAAGGCAGGTCTAGTAGCAAGACGCGTCCCTGTGCCCTGAGCTGCCCAGCCATGAGCCGTTTCTGGTCTGTAGAACCGTACTGGTGTTGTACTGTGTGCCAGTCAGTAAGGCCTGGTGACAGGCTGTGCATGTTACCGGTTTGTGTCTAAACAGCTTCTAGACTAGAGCTGGCTCATATCCAGCCATCTGAGAGCACCTACCAGGCAGTCTGCATGGATCTGCACCTGTCCACGTGGATGTATTATAAATGCGTATGATGCTATATAATTCACTGTTTATAAATGACATATTGTGACACCTCCTCCTTAAAACACATTTTTTTCCTCCAAAGCCTTTCGGCAATGACCCAACACCGAAATAACATGGGTAGGGGGATAAGAGCATTGCTAGGAGTTACCACTTCTCCTTTGTGTTTGAACCCTGTGATCTGCCTAATTGAGAGGTTGATCCTGATTGGCTGTGAGCACCCACAGTTCCTTCCGATGGGACCATATGGTATTGCACTGTGTGTGCTTCGAGCCAGAGAACAGATCTCTCGCTACCCTCTTTACACATGGGGCTGACATTACTACAAAGGCAAGTGGCAGTAATATAATGCCTTCCAGCAACTGTGAAACTGTCTGTGTGATTCAGATGCTTTCCTACTTACTGATAATTTTGCTCTGATTGTGCCTAAAAGGCAGTTCACTAGCTTCCAGAAACATGATGCTTCTGTGCTGCTACAGGTGAAGTTGTTCCTTCTGCTTTAGTATACCAGTGGTGAAGGTGTGACTTCAATATAAAAAGCAAATGTCAAAGCATTCAATTTACAAGCTGCTATTGACAAGTATCTTTTCAACACACAGATTATTGATTCTTAAAAACTCACTTCAGAGTCAGATGGCTGATAGCTACACCCATTTTGATGACCAATTTTTGTTCAAGACAGGAGCAGCAGCTTGATTATTTTAAGGGAGAGAGAAGATAGGAAGCAGCTATTTGTGGTCTGCAGATGTTCAAGATGACACCAGTCAGGAAACTGCTAACTACCTTTATTTCATCAGTATGCTGAACTTAGGGAGTGAGCGCTCACATCTGTGGCCCATTCTTATAACGTGTTTCCCCCTCACTAATTCTTGCTCCTGGCTGGAAGCTTTCCATGCTACTGCTGGTGATCAGAAGACAATTCTTCCATAAATACCCAGGCATTTCCAGATCTCAGAGGACTTTATACAGCTAAGCAGAAGTGTGTTCTGTTGCAATAATCAGTTAAACTAAATAAACTCTACTTAGAATTTTAGCTCATTTTAAGGGGTTACTGCTCCTGTAGGATTGCTAGGCCTTGGTGCTTTGCTAGCTATGCCTAAAATCAAGTGAGTGTAAAAGATTTGAAAAAAGTGAAATATGATGATGTAACAGAACTTTACAAAGTCACAGACAAGAGGTCTCAAAACAAGTCATATTTATTCTGTAGGGTCATATAAAAAAGATCTCTCTCCATCTCTCTATTCAGCATTCAGGCTGGGGATGCTTTCCTCAGCCCTGTGGTATTGTGCATTGCTTTGCCTCCAGGTAGCACAGAAAGAAGAGCCCTTTCTTGGGAAACTACACTTGCCTTCAGATGCTAACCCCTCCCTGGGGCTTCCATGGGGTCCCATTCAGATTCAAATCTTCTCACTCTCTCTTCCCTTATGACTTCCTAATCCTTAACTCTCCCAGGCAGGAGTCCTGAGTTTCCTCCCAGGACACCAAGGCTGCCTCTGCTTTGGAAATGCTAATGTCCCCTGGGCATGACTGACAGTGATGAGGACTGGAAGTTAGCTAATCCCTAAACAGATTGTTAGCCCATGGCTCAGGCGGAGCAAGGTTCAAATCCCAGGCTCATCCCGCATTCTGCATTGCTAAGCATTCTTTAAAAGCTCGCATAGTTCAAGACAGTGCACATAAAACACGACTGTCTTAGGGGTGATAATGTGACTGCCTCTAACCTTGGTTTTGACAGTTTCTGTGATAAATGTGCTAACAGTCAATTTAGAAAAGTAAAGATGGATTTAGAAATCAGGGTCCATTCTTTGGATGTGAGAGGTGAAATACTCAGTAATAATAAAAGGTATCAGATGGTGGAATTCCTTGTAATAGAACGTTGTGGAGAGTAGGAATCTAAATAGGATTGGATATTTATAAAAGTAACAATATCCAGACTCATAAATAGTTAAATGTATGAAATGGAGGGAGACAAATCTTTTTCTTGAGACTTTTTGTCACTCAGTGAAGATAAACTTAGTGTGTCTCCTTATATTACGTACCCATCTGAAAACAGAACTCTGAGCAGTGTAACTATGTCAAAGAACATTGAGTGGAATCAGCATGGAAACAGTTGTGCTGTTCCAGTATGTTTTTTTCCTTTATTCTTCATCTGGATGCTCAGATAATTAATCAAGTCTACAACACAGAAGAAGATTGTCTGAGTTGAGTAAAAAAAAGTGAAGTCAGGTAAACTATGATGCAAAGTCTGACTTTTTGATGTCAAATATGGATTTTTTTCAGTTTGAAACACAAATTTTGAATGACAGAGAGGAAGTCCTGTATTCCTTGTTTCCTTGTAGAAACTCTGAAACCAGACTTTAAAAAGAAAAAAGAATTTATTGCTTCAGAAATGTACGATCTGATAGGTTTAGCATATGGGTTTAAGGTCTCACCTTTCTGTGAGGAGCTAATGAGTAACTGCTAGAATAGTCTGTTGCAAATTGGGGATAAAGATTGTGCTGGGGCTCCAGATTATGTGTGGAGAGGTCTCTGAGGGGTACAGCTGACTTGTCAATGCATGTACAGCAACTGCAGAGCACGAGAGTTCATGCCAATTCGATGTGCAAAAGCAAACAGAAGGATGTGGAAAAAAATGTATCTTTTGGTGACAACCTGGCTAAGCCATGCCATGTCACTATGCTGCTGAAGAATAGTCCAGGACAAGTTTCTGGCAGTGCAGCCAACCAGCTCAACACATTCACCTCCACATGCCAAAGCTCTCTTCCCCCTTGGAAAAAAAGGGTGCAATATCCAACAAACTGACTAGGCCTGCACCCTGACATGTACTGTGCTCTGAACTATACACAGGCAGCATGGGATGCTGCTGCTTGTCACAGACCAGAATTGTGCCAGGGAGCAGTCTGACCTCTGTGAGTGGTCATGGGCTTGAGCCTTTGCCCTGACTGATTTTATTAGTCAGTGCAGGCACAGCCTGAGAGAGCCTGGCTGAGAAGCACTGAGCCTCTTAAACATGCTCTCCCCTCAGATGTTGATAATCTGCCCACTTAGCTTGCCACTCACATCTACTTTGTGCTTCTCCTCAAATTTTACCAAAACTTTGAACTGTAATAAATTGTGCTAGAGATACCTTTCTTGTGGGTAATTAGAGTCTGCATTGTTGGATTGAGGCATTGAAGAGTGAGTACCAGCAGCTCCATTTTCCTCCTCCTGAAAGCAGAGAAACTCATGCCTCTTCTGAGCAGTTCTGCCTCTCATTTCTCCATTTCACTTTGGACATATCTTTCGCTGCCCACTGCTAGCAATTTCACAATTCCATGGGTTCTTCTGGTTTTAGAGCTCTAAGTTGAAGTGTTAATTTATGAATCTGACCAACAAGTATCCAGTAGGCCAGTGTGGAATAAATAGCAACTCAATATTCACCTTTTTATTTTCATTATTCCTAGATGGCTTGATTCTGCACTTTCAGTGAAACTGATTTGACATTGACATAAATTAATAATAGTTCAGCTGTATGGACTGATGATAAAGTTGAGCTGATGCCAATATTAGAAAGGCATCACAGGTTTAAAGACTTACATAAGAGGCATAAATGAAGAGTTACATACTGTTCTGTGATTCACCCCTCAAGGTCTTGTGATTTCCCCACAAGGTCTACCTACATGCGACCCCATTCTGCCTTTGTTCCACATCAGTTATAATCCACCTGACTGAATTAGCCAAAGCCTGTATATTATTTCATTTCTCTGGCTCGATAGCCAGGACTCAGTGTTGCTCCATCTGGAGTCACAAGGTTTGGCATGACCTTGGAGCTCAGAAGGTAAAAGACAATGCTGCTTTTTGTGTCTGCCCGGCACCCCTCCCTGGTGCACTGGGCTGCTTTGGGAGAAGCAGTTCTATGAAGCTGGAAACTGCAGTCACTAAAAATAGTCAAGAAGGTTAAAAAAAGCAATAGTGGGAAAAAAGCATTTAATGTGTTATAAAGTAAGTGATTTTATAACTGATTTTATTACTTAAAGTTTAAACATTATTTTCACTAGTCTTTGTCTGGTACAAATGAAGATGAAAGAAGTTGGACAAGAGGAGACTTGGGTACTGCAGGATGCTTCAGGAATCACATCTTTAAGGGTTATTAAACACAATTCGTTTTTGTCAGATTCCAATTTGTCTGTATTTTAGCAAATTCTACAAACTTGAGATCTGACATTTTGTATATCCCTGTTAATTACTCATTCCTGAGAATCTGTACTTGTTTGACCTTAAGAATTACTGCCTGTTTACCTTGAAGAAGACACACTAAGACTTGTCATACATCGTCCTTCATGAAAAATAAAAAAAATATCAGAGTCTTTCTCCCTGGGTAAATGAGGAAATAAAACAAGCTGGGCTGGGTCAATGGTTTTAATACTGGTGGGAAACTCTTAACATGCTGCAGAGGCAGCAGCTCAGGAATCTGCTGAGATAGCTGGATCTGCAGTTCTAGGTTAAACTTAGGGATAAAGGGCCACACTTTATCAGTGTTACATGGGATGAACTGACCTTTGTGCAGATTGTCAGCAGAGTACTCACACACAGTTCTCACACATCACTTACATCTGACAAAATGTCCTAAGTGAGACTTTGGTGGTGCATAAGGCTAACGTGGTCATTCATCACAACAGCTAAGTTTTAACCACTACAGGTAGGAGTAATACAATCTCTCTCTTTATATTGCTTTGTTTTTATTGTGACAAACTTCCTATGAAATCAAGCACAAGGCTTATACAGTTCCATGGAAGAACTGGTTGCAGATTTCCAGTTAGAACAAGATTTTACTGGAAAATCCCAACACTGTGAAACAAAATGGTTTTGATGATGTCAGTGGTCCAGTCAGAATGTCCCTTGGCACAGTTTTATGCTATTCCCTTGTGTTCTATTGATGGTTATCAAGCAGCAGAGCCTGGCACCTCCATCTCTGCTTCCCTGCTCAGGGAGCTGCAGAGAGCAATGAGGGCATCTCTCAGCTTCCTCTTCTCAAGACTGGGCAACCCAGTGTTCTCAGCCTCTCCTCAAAGACTTGCCTTCTAGTCCTTTTGCCAGCACAGCTGCCAATAACCTTAACATCCCTTTTAGGATACCTGGAACTGCACACCACATCGAAGGTGAAGACACACCAGTGCTAAGTAGTGGAAGAATTACCCCTTTGGGACAGCTGGCTATGCTGTTTTTAATGAACCCCAAAATGCAGTTTGCCCTCGTGGCTGCCAGAGCATACTGCTGGCTCATGCTGAGCTGCTGTCACCAACACCCCAGGTACCTTTCTGTTGAACTGCTTTCCAGCCACTCTCCTCCCAGCCTATGCCTGTGTCCAGCATTACTCTCTCCCAAGTGTAGCACCTGATATTTTCCATTGTTGAACTTTATGTCGCTGATGAATGCCCAATGCTCTGATGTATCTTAATCCTTCTGCAGGTTCTTGTGATCAAAGCCCTCAGTTGTTTATATTACATCAGTTGATAGTGGGTGACTATCTGCATCATAGTCCACTTCTTTTTTAGGCCTGCCTTAGGAATGAAAGCTGAATTATAGCATTGGCTTGCCTGCTGTCTTTCCTAAAACTGGGTTAAGGCTTGAGGAAAAAGCTGTGTTGATGTTGCTAATAAACCATAACTGTTCTTTTGGGTATGTTTATCATTTGTCAGTCTGTAAGGTGTATCTGTTTGGAGAGACACTATGAACTTCCGAAAGGGAGTGAAGAGCAGTACCTGCTGCAGAGATTGTAATTCAGGAAAATAAAATGCCCCATCCCACACAATGTTCTTTGAAAAAAGAGATCCTGGAAAAGTTGTAAAACATCCTGCTTGAACTTGTCTTCCGTAGCTATTCTCACGGAGATGCAGGCTTGGTCTCCATTCTACGGGAGATTTCTAGGAGATTACTTCCTATGCTCAAAATGAAGATTTGTAAACCCAGTCAAGATTCTGTCTTGATTTCAGCATTAAAGATGGTGAATTTCTTTTTTCTTTTCCATTTTCTATCTTCATTTACTGTAAATCTTCCTTTGTCTGCCACCCCAAGTTTCTCTTCTTTCATCCCTGAAAAGTTCCTCTTCCTAATACAAGTCACTCATTGCTTTCTTAGTATGTTTTGGCTACCTCCTATTTCCTTCTCTCAGCCCTTGGATTTCCTCAAGAGAGCTACCATCCCTCCTAATCTCAGTGAAGCTCTCGGTGCATTGGTCCCAGCTGTCATGTCAGCAAAGGTGTATTTTCATAGGGTGTAAATTTCAGAACAAGAAAAATCTTCACATTCAGACTTGACTGCTGTCTAGATGGATGGAAAACATCTTATAACAGACTACCTAAGTCAAAGCAGCCAAACAGTAACTAACTGACTTTGTTTCCAAAGTGATGAAAAAAAATGTACCCAGGGCACCAGTTTTCCAAAGCAGGAGTGTCAAAATAATTATCCTCTTTGAGCAAGAGAAAGAAACTCCTTTCAGAGTGAGCTCAGGACTAAGAACTTGTTCAGAGGTGAAGGATGAAGGAAAGAGGAAAACTTGAAACTAGTTAGTCTCCAGAGGAGGAGGAGCTTAGAAGGAAGCAGTATCCCCAGGATCTGCATGAAAGAAGAGAGTAGAAGGTGAATAATCTGCTAGAAGGTTGTGAAGATGTTGCACCCTGTCTGCTGCACCATGAGGGTCACCTTTGAAGCTAAGACAAACATAGAAAGATACATAGCTTTCTTTTCATTGTTTGTTTATCAGCTTCTGTAAACTGTATCCTGTGAGAGGCTGAGCAAATGCCCAGGACTCTGCAGTGATACTCTGGCTCTTTGGCTGTCTTCAAACAACCAGTGGATTATTACTACACTCAGTGAAACATTTCAGTGAACACCATGAGCTGCTGTTCCTCATGAAATGAAAGGCAGTTTTCCCCTGACACAATTCACTTGTTTGCTGAACACTGTCACAGAGCAGTTTTCATCTTTTAATGTTAAGCAATGATAATAATAGTAAAACTCCTCTGTCTCATGAAATGTAACCTTCATATTTGGATATTAAAAGCTGAAAGAAAAGTACATGACCAAAAATATATACACAGATCCTCAAATATATTCCTATCTCATGTCTACGCATATGTAACAGGCACAGATATATTCTCAGTCCAAGACAGGAGGCAGAGTTCTGTGCCACAGATATGTACTCTGTGCCCTATGGCACCAGTGCATCCAGTAAAAGGCATTAGAAGGTGGACCAGAGAGTGGGAATATCAGGACACATACTGCCTCTAGATAGACCACATTCCACTGAATGCCACCTTGCAGCTGGTTAGAGGATTGTTCTGCCAAAACATGCCTGGGTCTTCAAGTGCTGAGACTAATCCTGATCTTCACTGCACTAACATAAATTGGAATAGATTCCTTGTGAGGAATATAAAAGTTTTACAAAAAGCTTCACCCTGTAAATTGAGAACCAAGAGACTCAGCTTCTATAGGCATCTCCATATAGGCAGAACATTTTTTAAAAAGCGTTAGTGCAGTTCAAGGGCCAAAGTGGAGAAAACCTAGATTTAGAGAGGGGGAAGAAGAATGGAGAGTGGGAATCATAATTTGGGCTACTGTCTTCAGCTGTCTTTAACTGGGATTTTGAATTGAGTGAAAAGAAGGCACCATTTTTTGAGGAAGAACATCTGATACTGAAGGCACTTGGATCCTAGGATAGATTTTCTACGACCTATAGATAGTGAGCAGGAAGAGGACAGTAGGAAAAGCTCAGCCCGGGAGGCAGGGCTGTGAGCTGTGGAGGGAAGTGGAAGTGTAGCAAGGGCTTCCTGGTAGGAAAGGTAGGGTTCATAAAGGAGCCTGTCTGTTACCGTGGGAGAATACAAAATAAAATGAGCTAGAATGATTAGATTAGGAAACTGGGATGCAGCAGATCTAAGTTTACTCCTAACTTGCTGTATGATTAGTGCCTGGTCATCAAATTTCTCAGGGCATAAGTTTTTCCATTTGTGAAATATGAGTGATGTGACCACCTTCAATAAATGTCACAATCTAAGTGCAATGTGATACCTTTCCCCTGTGCCTTGTGGACAGATTTTTATTTAGATACTCGACCACCTTTGAGATCACATTGAATAGGTGATTTGAAAGCTTTGTCGTAAATCTGAATATCGCTGACACATTAAGAAGAATGAGGTGATCTAAGGATGCACTGCATTAGCAGAAGAAATGTGTTTAAATCTGCTATAAATGAGTTTGAGCTGCAGTGGTATGAGGGTATTTTTGTTTAGGCACTGAGCCTAAATGTAAGCCATTCACATTTTTATCATTTTCATGAATTTTCTTTCAATATAAATAAAATACATGTTATTGTTACAATTTAGCTGATGTAAATAAATCAAATACAATCTGACTATCGTTGACAAGCCACGTAGGTAAGATTTGCTGTAGAGGAAGTAATTTTGTGAATGTAGAATTGAATAGAAGGGGAGCTCTATGAGGCATCCATCATACACTGCATTTTTTGTTTTCTCACAATAAACAGATTAAAGGGAAAGCAGTCATTTTGCAGATGACTCTGCACTGACTTGAGGATAGTCTTTGTATCAGCAATGGATATCACCTTCCAGATTTTCCCAAACTCTCTCCCAACTTTATAATTTAAAGAGCTGAGTACATCTTTTTAGCACAGGATAAAAGCACGTTCAAAGAAGAAATGCAGTTAAGCCCTTCCTGAATTAGTCCTTTGCAATTTTGGCAGAAAAAAGGCTATGGGATTGGCCCTAAAAACAAGCTGAATTGCAACTCTAGTTTCAGTGCTGTAATATAAGCCATGCATTTTAATATGTACATCATGCTTGCAGCAGTGTGATAATATGGAAGCATAACAATTACATCACTAGAATGAACACATTTCTAATGGTATTTGTGTTATATGGATATATGGCTGTTGGCCTGTATGCTGATACTTTCATTGCTGCCATATACATGCAATCTACTTATGGTTAAGGTTGCCAGGCAAGTAATTACCAGAATGGAGTGCTAAGCAAGCAGTCCCGGTGTCAAAGAATCTGACCTTGTGAAGATAATGAGACAAGGAGAATTCAGAACAGATGAAAGCCAAGAGCACCTACTTTATCTACTGACAGCCAGGGAACACCTTCATGCTCAATCAGCTCCTGCTAATGAGACAAGATGGGGCAAGATGGTAAAACAGCAGTAACGGGCAAACTTTTTTTCAGCTTAATGATCTATAACTTAGTTTGATAAAATTGTCTTTTAAACCAGGCAGTAGCATAAGTATGAACAGAGAAGTACAAAGAACGTAGTTAATATATTTTGGTTTTGTTTACATTATAATGGAGAATGATTAATGGGTGGGGAAACATATCCTATAGCGTGGCTGGGGGAAGCTCAATCCATTTAACTTATCAAAGGGAAGGCAAAAGGGCAGCACAATCTGTCTCTGAGAGTCCACATGAGGAGAGGAGCATGGTTAATGGAGGGCTTTTCAGCCTAGCCAGCAAACAGAAACACTGAATGCTGCCTGAAACAAGAGAAATTTGGGTGGGAAACCGTGATATTTATTTGTGAGGATAATTTATTCATCAGCATAGTGGAAGACTCCTTAATTAATTTAAAATGCCTATTTAATTTATTTAAACAGAAGATCGGATGCTTTTTGAAAGGTATATGTGCTTTTTTTCATATGTTTGTGAACACTTTGGAGGTCCAGGGGCTACTCTGAAGGGGTCTAAGAAAGGCTGTCAGGAAGGACAAGTTCATTGTCAGTGGGCCTGAAATGTTTCTACAGTATCTTCAAGCCTATTGGAAAGTTTAAGGGTATGCAAATTGTAAAAGGTTGAAAACTAATGGACTAGATAAATAGACTCTTGGACTTGGATCAAGAATTAATGTAGGGGAATGCTAAAATCTCTCTTACACAGAATATCAGACTAAACAATTGCTCTGGGCTATTCTCGTTTTGCAGTCTATAAATAGGAGTAATACTGTGGAACCAGACTGAGGAGATCAAGAAATTCTGGCATATGCTGTAGATTACATTTTTGGGTGTATATTAGCCAGACAACCTTATGATGTGTTTGCAGTATAGCTACTTGGCTTTTTAAATTATCTTCTTGCACCATCTTTTTTTTTTTTTTCCTGATGGTAATGGAAAGTTGTAGCTTCATTCTTTCTGTTCTCCATTGTAAACTTCTGCACTTATTCCCTAGAGGCCATGGCTTGGTAAGAAGGTAGCACAAGCAAGGAACAGAGCAAGCGGTAAGAGTGACCTATAGTCTCAAACTTACTTGAAACTCCAGACAAAATGATAATTAACAAAGGTCTTTAGCAGGTTGAAGACAGGGAAAAATATAAAGTCCATACCCAAGTCCCTTTGTAAAATCCTTTTCCTTTGTTGTTTATTGCAAAGAAGTCAAACCACACAGAATAAAGCAAACCACCTGAAAAAAAAAAAACAGATTAGAGTTTTTAAGAGGTGTTTACCCCTTTCATTTCCCTGGAGGGGAAGAATAAGTCATCACCTCTAGAAGCTGCTGGGCGGAAATCTGCTTTTTCTGTTCTGGGAGGGAAATGGAGTGCATCTCTGGATGCTGAGAAACCATTTTTAGAGGTCACGAGAAGCACCATGAGGTCTTTGAGTTCAGTTTCTTTGTCCGGCCAAGAATTTTATCCATTTGTTTCTATGGTGACCTACAACAAAGTTGTTTGTTCCTTTTAAGAAGAACATGTAGACTTTATTTAATGCCTTAGAGCAACAAGAGCACTCTGGAGTCTTGACTTGCTCTTAAACTGAGGAAAAAAACTAACAGTATCTCTCAAATGCAAGTCACTCCTGCAGCTAGGATGAGCCATCACTCCTAAGATGCTCCTTCCTCTTCTTACTCCATTTAATAAGCAATGAAACACCTAGCACCATATTGATAAGTGATGAGTTATACTGATTCATTTCCAGACTTGTCAGATATTGCATGTTGCCACAAAGACACGCATTACTTGCTCTTGTTTTGTTTTCTTCAGGCTTGGCCCTCCTCTTAGCATCACACTACAGTCCCACTCCCATTGCAGTTCAAGGTGCTGGTGTGCCTATCTCACTGACAAATATGTTTAACCTTTTATATTATACACATGATATATTGCATATCAAATATATCACATATAATGCTATATATATAGTATATGTGTAATTTGGGACTTACCTCTGTTGGGTTAGTATGCTTTTGGCTCATGGCTTTCTCTGCTCTTCGGAGCTATGAGTAGTGGGTGCAGCAAACCCCCATCCTTCCCTTTCAAGTGACAGGTGAGGTTTAATTAGTTTTGACACTGTGGCTAGAAAGCTGCATTTGAAGTCCACAAGTCCTGATCTGCTTCTGTCTTACCACAGCTGCACAATGGCCATAAGAAAAGTCCATTGCTGACTCATGATCACGCTGCTCCATGCTTTTGTTCCCCGTTTCTATCACAGGGATAACAAGCTACATCCCATGTAGAGCTCTACAAAAGCCAGGTATTTAGATTAGTAAGAGCTGAGAAAGTGGTATGGATTGAAAACCACTTCCATCTCACCATCAGAAGTATCTCAACCATGTAGGGAAGCACCAGTTCACATCAGTTCAAATCTGCTGCAAATGGGTTGCACATGCTTTCTTCAAACCTCCAGGGTCAGTGCTGCTGAGCTCCAAATGTTTTCCATTGAAGTCGCTTCTCGTAAGGTTTTTCTCCTTAATTAGACAGCCCTACACTTGTAGATTGAGTGTGGATTTCTCAGCGTCTTTAGATCCTTCCCCTACCATCCTGTCAGGACATTGCTGTGGCTTCTCCTCAGCTTTTCACCTGCTTATACAAGAGTTAGTGTCTTGCAGCTGACAAGTCCGGGCCTTTTTTTCTAATTCCTGGCTTGTCTCATTCTTGTCCCATGTATGAACTGTCTCCATCAATACTGTGCTTTAGATTTTTGATGTAAAATAAAACTATACTCTTATTTATTTAGAAAATAAGTAATTAGATGTCTTCCCCTCCATCAACTGTTTTAATACTTTTACCATTACAGTGAAAGGGGAAATGTTTAACGAAGAGTGAGGGGTAATTTGCACATCCACTTGCATATACTAGAAAAAGTAACAAAGGGAAAGCATTTTTCTGTCTTCAACATTTTTTAACAATATTAGCCTTGCTTCTTCCAGTTGAAAGGGATAAAAATTATTCAGACAATGTAAGCATTTAACAACAGTATGATTTTTATTGCTGTTGTCATTCTTTCCTGAAGAAAATAATGAACAACTGTATCTAAATGCTGAAAATGGATCTCCTCCTGTGACTTCAAAGAACTACAAAAAGAAATGTTTCAAAATTGCATCTTAAAACACAGAACTATGATTTTTCTTAGAACAGCTAGGCTGTTATCAGAAAACAATAATTCCAAGTTCAGTGTAGAAAAAAAGGAAGGAGGATTATGGTTTGGAGAAGGACCTGCCTAGGTCATTTAATTCAGCTGTGCTGTAGGAAATAATTTCCTCTTCTACTATTTTTTATTTTTAAATACCTAAAGGGAAAGTTGCAAAAATAATCTAGTATTTTACTGTCTTTAAATAAATCGGTGTGTATGGAACTGTACACGCATGTATAAATACACTTACATACAAAAGAAAAGGAAAAATAACATTTCAGTTTCTATCTTGGCCTCAGATTATAGTGGTTATAAACAAAGGAAGAGAAGCTGGCCACATCATTGTGTGTTTGTGTATGGCTTTTTTTTTTTTTAAATATCTCAATTTTTGGCGATTAGCTGCCAAAAAGTGGGGTCATTTGGGTCTATCTTCTGCGTGGGAAGCCAATAATGTGCAGAATTTTTCTATGCACGTTGATCGATACTGGAGATTTGATGTGAAAGAAGTCCATGCATTTTCCACAGAGTTGCATGAGACTATTCTTTAATCTCAAAGGCCAAAGCACTCTTTCCATTAATTCCTGTCTGCAGCTTAAGCTGTGGATCTTAAGTACCAGATGCAAAGGGACTGGACCTTACTGAGCTTTTCTGAGGTGACAGAGCACAAGACAGAGGAACAGAAGCAGGTGTGAGCAAGCTAACACTGACAGGAGTTAAAAGGTGCGGGGATTCAGAGCAGGAGCAGAGAGGTGACTGTCCCCCTGTACTCAGAACTGGTGAGGCCACACCTTGAGTGCTGTGTTCAGTTTTGAGCCCCTCACTACAAGAAAGATATTGAGGCCCCAGAGCATGTCCGGAGAAGGGCAATGAAGCTGTGAAGGGTCTAGATAACAAGTCTTACGAGGAGTGGCTGAGGGAACTGAAGTTGTTTAGTCTGGAGAAGAGGAGACTGGAGGGAGACCTTATCTCTCCCTACAACTGCCTGAAAAGAGGTTTTAGTGAGGTGGGGGTCGGCCTCTTCTCCTAGGTAACTAGCGATAGGACGAGAGGTCTTAAGTTGCTCCAGGGGAGGTTCAAGTTGAATATTAGAAAAAATTTCTCCTCAGAAAAAGTGAGGCATTGGAACAGGCTACCCAGGGAAGTGGTGGCATCACTGTTCCTGGGGGCGTTCAAAAGACATGTAGATGGAGGGGATGTAGACTGAGGGACATGGTTTAGTGGGGGTGGTGGTGATGGGTTGATGGTTGGACCAGATGCTCTTACTAGTCCTTTCCAGCCTTAATGATTCTATGATTCTAAGGGGCTTCATTGAAATGGTACATATAATGGATGAAACAGTGATTTCTGCTCTGAAGTTTTGACCTCTCTGTGCTTGGAATGACTGGGACTTCCCTCCATGTGGGTGCATCATTTAAATCCACTTGATGTGCACAGAACTGAATGCCCATATCCCTCCACTCTTTGTGTAGGGCTGATTCTGGGGCCAGAGCTGCTCATAAGAAGTATGCCTGATCAAAGAGCTGAGGCAGCAGATGGTCTTACTCTATGGGAGGATTACCATGGGGAGGAAGGAAGGAGAACATACTGAGGGGTCCAGGAGTAGAAGCAAGGCCACTGCCATAGCTTGTGCTGCTCCATTCTTCTCTGCACTGCTGACCCTCATTGTAACCCACTTGTTCCCATTCTCTGGCAAGCCTGGCAGGGAACACAGCTCAAACACCTGAAGCGTGGTCTTGGCAGGGGCGATTTCAGCTGGCAGAGTGCCATGGCAGTCAGATGCACACACCGCAGGAAGCCTGTCAGCCAGGGGCTTTGTGATGAGGCACAGAAGGAGTGAAATTCAGCCTCCTGACAGCTGATCAGGGGCTGACAGCTCCGCAACAGACACCAAAAGTAATTGGTAGGTGTAGCTTTGCGGAAGAAGACAATCGCAGGCTGAGTGAGGCACAAACTGTCACAAGGAATGTAATGTTGGTGGCATCAGCTGTCCTGCTGCACAGCTTGCTTTCCAAAATTTTGCCTCAAATTCTGTTGATTTTTAGAAAGGAAAACAACAGATAGAACAAATTGTGAGGTAGGTTCCAGGCAAATCTCACTTCATCTGCTCAAGGCTGAATCATAGCTGAAAAAGCATCAGCTAAAGAAAGAGGCAGAGGAAAACTTGACAGCCCAAGTTTGGCACCCACGTAGAGGGGCAGAACCACCTGCTTGTGTGGCGAATGGCCCTGGGCTGTGGTGAGAAGAGCAAAGCAACCCTTGCCCTCAATGGATGTGAGAGAGATGCAAAAAATAGGAGAAATTGCTGGTATTTTCCTGACAAAAAGGAGTGTGTTTATTCAGTAACAACAGAACATATGATGACAGATAGGTGTCACGTAAATGTACTTTTCATACAAGAACTTGGGTTAGTGAGCTGATCAATTTAATTTTTATTTCTTCTTATCTCCCACTTCCTTTTGTATCACCCTGTGGCATGTTTCATCTTGGTAAGAGTGGTTTAAAACAAACTATATGAAATGACTCCAGTTAACATTAATTGAGCAAGTAGCGCATGTTCAGGATCCTTAGATCTCTAAAAAAATAGGAATCTAACTCACTTAGAGATCAATATTTTAGGCTGAAGATTTTTCACAACTGAAACCTTAACATTTTTCTAAGCTTACATTTTCTAAGTGGAAATTTCTGACGCTGCACAAAGAAGAGTTCGGTTGTGTTATTGTAAACAAATCCCATGCTTTCCCTAATAGCTGTTTAGATTTGGGATTTGCATTTGAGTACCACTGGAAGAAGAGAGAAAAGAAGATGATATCTGGGCTAATGAATGTAGCGTAATCATCAAACTTCAGACAATATTCAGGTCTGAAATAATGAAATTCTGGTTAATGAAACTTTTCCAACTCATATCTTTTCAGGATGTACTCCTATTACACTCCAATAAAAATGTAGAATGCGTAACTACTTGCTAAGTGTCTGTTTAACCTAATGGCTATTGATCCAATGAAGTTTTGTTTAAAATAGAACCATGCATAAAGGCAACAGTTACATGCAAACAAGAAAGAAGAGACAATTTTTCAACACAATAAATTGAATTGAATTTTAAAATATCCATCAACGAGTTGACATGATTTTCAGAGATGTCTCCCATGTTCTCTAGCTGTTTATCCTTTCTCTACTCCCTGGAAGAGTGGCTGCAGACTGCTTATATTTTATTCTTCAAGATGGGATGAGACCAAGAAGTTTAGAGGCAGAAAATCTATTCAAAATAGCTTTCAATTCAACACATTCCTGCGCTTCATAGAAAACAAAGACTCCTTGGATCAGTACGAGGGAGCTAAAAAAGAAGAAAGCTTATGTTTTTGATGAGGAACTGAAGTTGAGCAATACTATTCACTGTGTAGATTTTAGTTTATCACATCTTCCTATGTGTTGTCTGCCTTGATAGATAGCAGGATGACAGATGACATCTGCCTGCATCTGAACCAATGTTAAAACATGCAGATGCACTCAGGAAGGATCCATTGTTGCAGTGATATGCCAGCACTAGGAAACCTAAAAAAATAAAAAAGGAAAGATTGAAATCAAGGCTTTTAAAGATTTTTAAAAAATTGAATTATAGAAAATATACCTCTACAAGACAAGTTTTTGTTTGTTTATGTGCTTGTTTTTGTCTAATGACTAAGATTTAGCACAGTCTTTTCTACATACACTAGTTTAAGTGTTCCACAACCCTTTTTTTTTTAATCTAGACCTCTATTACCACTTAATTTCTCTTATCACTTTCTCCCCTGAATCACTGCAATGGTTTTATCATCCATTACTTGCACTATGACCTCACATGTTTTTGCTCTCTCACCTCACTGTTTACCATGACGCATATATTTTCTGTTCTGTTTTCACTATATCTTCAAATTTGAAACACAATAAAACACCATGACTCTTTCAGCCATCAGAAACCTCAGTTCCCTCAGTGGTGCAGCTGTAGTATTATTGCTCCTGAATGGTGATAGGATAGCTCCTATGGAACGATCTTTAGTGGATAAATTCATTTTGTATTGCCCTGAGCTTTTCACAATTGAGATGTATACTACCAAGTGTGTGAAATTAAATGGAAAACTTTCTACGTGAAATCAACTTTCTCTTTAATTGCCCGTTCGGTGTCCTATTGTACTAACAGAACTTTCATTATTGAATTACTATAAATGCCAGATTCATAATGAAATGATGATTATCATGGACTAGATGGACTCAGACAAGGGAGACAGACTACATGCACCTTCTTATTATAGACTTATTTTTTATGATGATATAGCCCTTGCAAATCAGGTAGAACATTATTAAATATTTCTATGCAAATATTTATCTAAATGCAAGGTTTACTCCATTATAAACCTCATGACTTCTCTGGAAATAGACTCAAAGTACCATATAGTTTGCAAAGGAACCCTGGAGATGGTCAATCAAAGATACTGCTCATATCATTTTACAAGGCTATTGAAGTGAATATGCAAAACAACAATAACAAAAAAAAAACAAAAAAACAAGCTAGGTAGTTACTTCATTAGAAAGATTAATACCTTATAGCTATGATACAATCATTAGTTATGATATCATTCCACTATACCTGGATGCACCTCAAATAGATGGAGAAAATTTAATCAGATTGTCGAGCATGCCATGTTTCAAATTAACACCAAAATAAAAACTGAACAAATTTTAGAACACAGCCCTGCAAAAAAGGGCTTGAGGGTACTGGTGGATGGCAAGCTAGACGTGAGCCAGCAATGTGTCCTCACTGCCCAGAAAGCCAACTGTGTCCTGGGATGTGTTGAAAGAAGCGTGGTCAGCAGGTTGAGAAAGGTGACGCTGCCCATCTCCTCTATGCTGGTCAGACCTCATCTGGAGTACTGTGTCCAGATGTGAAGTCCTCAGTACAGGAGTGACATGGATTTGTTAGAGCACATCCAGAGGAGGGCCATAAAAATGATCCAAGGGATGGAACATCTC
Organism: Numida meleagris; assembly: GCF_002078875.1. NCBI lineage: Eukaryota > Metazoa > Chordata > Aves > Galliformes > Numididae > Numida > Numida meleagris. The sequence goes on along the minus strand of NC_034410.1, from coordinate 112,979,637 downwards.
CTCTGTGAAGACAGTCTGAGAGAGCTGAGGCTGTTCAGTCTGCAGAAAAGAAGGCTCCAGGGAGACCTGAGAGTGCCCTTTCAGCGTATGAAGAGGGGCTATAAGAAAGAAGGATATAGACTCTTTAGCAGGGTCTGTCGTGAGGACAAGGAGAAATGGTTTCAAACTAAAAGAGGAGAGATTCCCACTGGATATAAGGAAGAAGTTTTTCACAATTAGTATGGTGAGGCACTGAAACATCTTGCTAAGAGAGGTGGTGGATATCCCATCCCTGGAGACATTCAAGATCAGGCTGGATGGGGCTCTGAGCAACCTGATGTAGCTGTAGGTGTCCCTGTTCATTGCAGGGAAGTTGGTATAGGTGACCTTTAAGAGTCCCTTCCAACTCAAACAATTCTACAATTCTATAATTTTATGATTCTATGAAATATTTGTTACCTGATAGCATTTGCCAAAATGCTTTCCCTTTCATTGCCCTTGAACAGTTTTTGTCTGCAAAACTACATTTATTATTCAGGAATACTTATCAGATACTTCATACAAATAAGTCACTTAGATTATGTTTTGTAGTGTAGTTGATTTACATCACCGAGTATTGTGAACACTTGATTGCATGACTGAAAACCAAATGGGAAACAAATTGTAATGCCACATGGTACAGCTGATTACCAAAGTCAGTAATTCTGAAACAGGACTGCATCACACAGCATTTGTTCAAATACCTCTGAATTCAAAAGAACTCTTCAGCTAATCTTTGTAAAACATATTTGCTATGTCTGAGGATAGAAATTTTTGTCTGTTACCTAATCTAAATCTCAGGACTGCGGCTGTCTAAATTCCAAGTGACAAGCTTTTATTTATTTGTTTATTTATTTATTTATTTTAAAATCCATTTACTAGACTCATTAAAGTCAAGAACAGTAGAAAAAACCTACTTCTAATTTTCAAATGGACGTCCCAAAGAATTTTACAGTAAGCATCCCAAGAGGTTTGGCTCAGAGCTAAATGAGACTCATGGATGTTGACTGAGTTGCTCATGTTTCTACGTAGTAATCCAATGACTTTAAACCTGTGTATTCTCATGAAAGCAAGAGCACAGCATCACAGTGTCTACAGTGATCTAAAATAATTCTAAAAGTTTCCAGTTTCCAAAGGTTCCAAAGTAACCATTGTCTTTTGTTTTTATTATTAAAAACCCATGCTTCATGCCTGTTTAAAACAAAGGCTTCTGATTGAGCCCTTAGAAGTCAGTAACAATACACAGTGAACTTGAGAAAAAATCCGTAGAGATTTTGTTTTACAGATTCTTCAGAACATTAATTTCACATCCTGTTCTTTAAAATGTGTTCCCTTTTGTAGCAATAATTATTGAGGATGTGAGTAAATCAGAGTATGAATCATTTAAGACCTCTACATCCATGAATAATGGTCACCAGTGACTACTTCTAAGCTACATATTTATGCAGTAATTCAAACAATGAAGTCTTGATGTGTTTCTAGAAAATAAATATTAAAGTAAACATCTTGTTCTGTACTGAGATGATTAGAGGAGATATTCATGAAAGATGAGACTTTTGTCAGTCCAGTTAGGAGTTTATTATCGAAAGCTGTTGCAATAACAGTGTTATTTCAGTAGATAAAGGCTGTTCAAGTTTCCTGGGATTAAAAGGTGAATTCAGGTCATCCATTACTTTTGTTGGCATTGTAAATCTGTGGCATTAGGAAAAAGTGGAAAGAGATAAGTGTGCTACAAATAGCATAGATAAATACAAAAGAGATCTTTTAACCCTCCTGTATGAAAATCTTGCCCTCCTTATGCAAAAATCACAAAAACAAGACGGAAGAAAAAGCATGGATTTTCCTTTTCCAACCATACTGCATATGCATCCCTGTTTCTGTAGCACATCCTCTGAAGTTCTCAAGCTCCTGCATTCTGTAACTTTCTACTGGTTCCTTCAAATGCTGGAGGTCAAAAGTACCAGTGCAAACATGAGGGACAATGGTGAACTTGCACAATAAACTACTTCTTGAAGTCTATGCTGGGACTTTTAACAGCTGCAGTCTGTAATGTGAATACCCTCTACTTCAAATCCGACTTGTGGAAGATGTGTTGAAATTTGCGTTTCAGTGCAGTATGAGTAGACCTACTTCTCAAAAGCCTTGGATTGAGTATAGTTGGACATCTTGTTAGGTACATTTATCTCCTTTTTATTTCTGAAGGAGATGAAGGGGCAAAAATGATGCCTTTGCCCTCAAGTTCTCAAAACTGATAGTAGAATGTTCCTCTTTCCCAATTGTTCCACCCCTCAGATCAATTTTTTTCCTGAAAAATGTTTAAAATTTGTTTCCTGTGACATGATGACTAGATTGATAGCTTCTAAGCATACTAATCTTCATGTTAACTGTTCCTTTTTGTTAATCTATTTGCAGTTGATCTACTTGTAATTATGGGAGAAAAGTTGTTTGTTTCTCTTCCTCTGGTAAAAGCCTCATATACTTTATTCTAGGAAAGGTCTGGTGGTTATATGTTTTAAGGATTTGTGGTGAGTAGAAGGCTACAGGACTCAACTCACTGAAAATTTGAAGCTGGGAGGTTAAAAGCAAGTTTGTATCTGGTGCAGCATTTGGACTACACCTTTGTTTTGGGATCTCATTTAAACATCCTCATATACACAAATGGTCAAATGTGAGTCTTACGGGTGATGGAACTGAGGATTTTTTTTGTAAAAAGGTCAGATTGGAGTTGTCGCTTTTCAATACATGCAAATAACCTTGCACCTTGTAGGTAATTTTTCATTGAGTCATTGAGGGTTTTGAGGCTTAGTGCAACAAGTACTGAAGTATGACTATGAAATCTTGGAATGGTCATTTTCCTATGTATTCCCACATAAAGACAGAAGCACAAAACACCTTGGGACCTAGATTTTGTTTTCATTATCAGATTGTGGTGGCTGATTATTCATCTAAAAAAAGATGAAGCATCTGACACTAAGTAGAGATGAAATAAATCATTCCTTACAAAAACAGTAGAACTTAGAATTAAAATTTACTGAAATTCTTCCTATTATGAGCAGTTTTAAATGAGTAACCCCTCTGGAAAATAAATCAACAACACTCTTTTGTTTGTAGGGCCCAGCCCAAAAATTGCTTGAGATCTTTATTTTACCATTATGTCGCCTGTATTCAGAGTCTTTCTTTCAAAGATATATTCTAAACAAAATATTGAGATGAGATACAAGGAGATGCAGCCGATCAGCTCCTGTAATCACTAGGGGATACATTTTGAAAACAGCTTGGTTGCTCAGCTTCTCACTCTTCTACCCAGTGTATAGAGAGTCTGGCAGATGACAAATTCGTTCGGCCCTGCACTTACTATCAAACACCTTTCAACAAACCCGAGCTAAAATGCTACTGTAGTAACACTAACTCCTACATCCAGGGAAATGCTATTACAGTTACAGGGAGGGAAAGCATCAGCTGTGTGGGGAAAAGTGTTCCCTCTTTTGAGCATATCTGCTGTCAGGATGGTTAGGTGTCTAGCATGAGTGTTTGTGCAGACTGCTTTTAGCGCAGCTGGGAGTCCTGCTGCCCGACAAGCCCGTCTGGCTGTGGAGTGCACAAGCTGACTGACACCCTCTAAGGCTGATGTAGAAACTTTGCTGTAAAACCTGATATAGTTTCTGACACTGATGGGTATGAATTGTGAGAAATGTCAGTTCAAGCCAAAAAGCTACCGGTGAAATAGCATCCGCAAAACATATTCCCATGATACCGTGGAAGACTTTAGCAGCCTTGATTTTCTTGACATGGAAGCAGGTAACTAAAGGTCTCTATGTAGCTTCAATCACATTATTTTCAAACAGTACTGGAGCGGCCGCATCCTGATTTGCAGAGTGCTTTTTAATCCCTAATGCAGAAAAAGGTTGGTTTTATGCTGTCAGATACTTGGAATGTAATATATGTATGTAGTAGAGCATGTATGTGGGGTTGATTTTAGCATAGAAGTATGTGGGAACAGGGCATCCTGCAAACTAATATAATCTTTCATCATCTCACTTTTCTGTTGTTATTAATTTGACTTCTTCAGTAAAGAGTACAGAAAATCACGTGTTCAAATGATTAGGTATTTTATTCTGCCTCAAAACATGAAATTTAATCCTCTAAATTAAACTCCTCTGGACTAATAGGCCTGAGACCAAACATGATGCTACATCATGTGCAAAAAGAATACCTAACATCAGAATGTTGCCCTCTGATGGATGGGAGATAAAAGCTGGCAAGATAGTTTTCACTGAATGCAAGGCTTTTAAAAAACATTTTTTTTTCTTTCTGTTTCTTTTCTTCTTCTTCTTTTTTTTTTTTTACAACTGAATTTAGTTTGTTTGACCTTTGCTTGATTGCATTTTTCTTGCTCAAGAATACTGAGGCATTGGCTCCTGATTTGTTCTTACACAAGCAGACAATTTTCATGAATGCCTCTGCTTTATCAAAAACGTTTACTCAAAAAAGGATTAACTGATTCTATCTAGTGACATTTTAAGTTATCTTTTTTCCATCACTCATTGTTACTGTTGCTTTTTAGGAGTAGAGCTCAAGGCTTCTTTAAAAATACTATTACTGTGCTAGAACAGATAGATTTCTAAAGTTAGAAACCTGACTTCACATGTAAAAACTAATGACAAATAGTCCTCAGAAGACATTTGAAAGTTCTCTGTTATCTTTGTAAAACTTTCCTGGTAAGTGTTTTTGTTACCTATGTTCCTTACACATAGCACATTGTAGAATGGTACAACAGTTTTACAGTCAGTTTGAGGACATACAGCACTTACTAAAATTGCAGGCCATTTATCAAAAATGTCAGAATAACTTTTATCAGAAGACTGCTCTGTTTAATGATGTAGTTACAGTAAAAATCTAAAACCAACAGAGATAGTTAGTTTGAATGTTAATAAGGAATTATTTTTTGGCTGCTCTGGGTCTCATGTCAAGTCTAATAATGTGTAACATTAAATATTACTGTCCATCAGAAATTTGCCATTCTCATTCTTTGAGCAGTACTGAGTTGTGAGACAAAAGTAGTAGGGTTGTCATTATTCATGAATTTTCTGACTCACCTTGAGTGAACATGTTAGGAGTTATTTCTCCTAACTTTTTTACATAAATGCTTTAAAAAACTGTGTGAAGATGAAGATACTTTATAGTACATTTCATGGAACACCTGACTCTGTTTTGATTCTTCTCTTGGAGATGTCTTCCAGGATTAGTTGCTCCATCAGCTTCCTAGGAATGAAGTGAGGCTGAGTGGCCTGTAGTTCCTCAAATCCTCCTTCCTGAAGGCAGGAATGACAGCTGCTTTCTTCCAGTCCTCAGGAATCCCCTGGTCAATTTAACCCATTAAAGATAATTGAGAGTGGCCTCACAATGACACCAGCCAGCTCCCTCAGCATTCATAGGTGCATTCAGTCAGGTCCCATGCACCAGTTGTGTGTGTTGAGCTTGTTTAAATATTCCCTAACCTGAGCCCTCCCAATGAAGGTAAGTCTTCTCTGATCCAGATTTTCCCATTAATTTCAGGGGCCTTTGATTTCTGAAGGCCCATCTTACTGATAAAATTTGAGGAAAGTAAGGCATTGAGCACCCTGGCCTTTTCCATGTCCTTTGTCACCAGATCCCCTGTCCCACTCAGCACTGGGCCCACATTTTCTCTATTCTTCCTTTCACTGTTTTTGTACTTGTAGAAATGCCTCCTGCTGCTCTTCACATCCATCTCCAGATTCAACTCTGTGGTCTTTGGCTTTCCTCACCTCATTATATGCTTGGACAAAGTTTCTATAGTCCTCCTCCGTGACCTGACCCTGCTTCTGTGTCTTTTATGCTTTCTTTCAAAATTTCAATTTAATTATGAGCTCCTTGTTCATTCACGGAGGTCTCCTGCCACCTTTGTCTGTCTTTCTCATTGTGAGGATGGATCACTCCTGATCCTGTAGGAGAGGGTCCCTTAAAATCAACAAGATCCCCTGCACCTCTCTTCTTTCTATTGCTGTATCCCGTAAGATACAGCCCTTGAGAGAAAGGCTGTACTACTTCCAAGCAGTTTCCCAGTAAGGCCTGAGTCTCCTCAGGTGCAGGCACAGAGATCCTGCTATTGGCTTTTCTCCCTCTTCTGAGGATCCTGAACTCCACCATGCCACAGTCACTGCAGCCAAGGCTGCCCTGAACCTTCACATCACTGATGAACTCTTCCTTGTTTTTAAGTACGAGATGCAGCAGAGTACAGGCTGTTTGAGAGTGCCCAAAGGAGGGCTACAGAGATGATGAAGGATCTGGAGGGCAAGGTGTATGAGAAGCACCAGAGGTTCCTTGGTTTGTTCAGCCCAGAGCAGAGGAGCAGAGCAGACGGGAGGCCTCATGGTGTCTGCAGCTCCTCACAGGGAGTGGAGGGGCAGTGCTCAGGGGCAGAGCTCAGCTCTGCTCTCTGGAGATAGTGACAGGGTCCGAGGGAACAGCATGGAGCTGTGTCAGGAGAGGGGCAGGTGGGGGTTAGGGACAGGTTCTGCACCAGAGGGTGGTGGGCATGGAACAGGCTGCCCAGGGCAGCAGGCACGGCCCCAGGCTGCTGGAGCTCAAGAAGCATTTGGCTAAATGTCTCACATAGGATTTGAATTTTTAAGGGTTCTGTGTGGATCTAGGAGTTGGATTTCAGGATCCTTGTGGATCTCTCCCAACTCTGGATATTCTATGATTCTGTAGTTCTATAAGAGCACATCTCCATGTTGTATCCTTGATCACCTGTTTCAGGAAGTTACCACCAATGCATTCCAGAAACACCTTGGATTGCTTTATGCCCTGCTGTATGGCCCTTCTAACAGGTACTGGAGTGGTTATGCTGCCCCAGGATGACCAGGGCCTGTGAACATGAGGCTTCTTTTTGTTATACGAAGAGGTGAATATCCTATGCTCTCTACTAGCAAGATTGTACCATCTCCCCTTTTAAGAAAACATGTGAAATGAGAAGTTTGTAAAATGTTTTGGTTTCAAGGTAGCATGTTTTTTTTTTTTTTGCCAAAATGCCATACATGATCAGCTTGATTTCTGAGATAGAGAACCTCCTGTACTTCAAAGAAACATGATTTTTGAACAGATACACAGGATAAATTCTGGCATATATGGCTTGGATGCAAAACCAATACATCTAAAAACAGTTCAGAATATTCTAGTTTATAAGCTTAAAGAACAAAGGACCAAACTTATTATGTATCCTTGATTTTGTGTTCCTATTTGACATCTCCTATGACCTCAGTGGAATGTCTTTCCTGGACAGTGCTCTAGACTTCCGGTCAGACCGTGTTCCTTGCTATGCAAAATGAGTTTGTATGATTTGTAGGACTTTAGGTAAATCTCTTGCATTCAGTTACTTTTTTAATTTTAATTTTTATTTTCTTGGATGATTTACACCTAACACACTAAATGTGACATTAGATGGCATGAACTATCTCCTGTTTTGTACTGCCCTTTTCTTGGAGCAGTTACTAAAGTTCACTGAATCTGTAGGATTAAACCCGTGTTTCTGATGCTGACCACATCAGCCAAGGTTTCTCACTAGGGCTAGAGTGGTTCAGTCTCACCACTGTAGCTGATGTTCTCAGAAGAGGACATTCTCATCCCTGTCACCTGTGGCTGGGCTTCACACCAATCTGTCTTGAATATAGGTCTGTGGATGCAAAACAAAACCTAAACTCCTCTGAGGCTATGCCATGAAAGACCTTTATGGGGCATCTTTATTTGTATGGCGTATTCTTTTTAAATATTATTTTCACTGCTTTATGCTGTAATAGATTTTACAGGGTGCGTTACGATAACACACTGTGACATTTGGATTTCTCTTGCAGCAAGTATCTTCATGAAGTTTGTTACTAATTCTTAGTTGCATCTATTTATTTTTAATTCAATGGCTTATCTTGAAATAAACTGACTTCAGTAATTTTATGTAGACAATGTTTTTGGCAGAATTTACTTGACATTTTAATATTTTTTTCCTTAAATTTCCTCAAGTAGTTGGCGTAAACCACCACAGAGTTTTTTAAAGTATGCCAATAGTGTGACTGGCTTTTTTCAAGGCACAAAAGTGTGGGAAAAAAAAGAACATGTTGTCAGTAATATATGGTTAGACAAATTACTTCATTACTTTGGAAATGCCTAAATTACAGCGTTTGGATTTTGTGACCTCTCTTCAGGTTCTGTTATCTATAAATGAAACCCTGGCTTTATTCTCACTGTATTGATCCTGTGGCTTAAAAATACATCCTTATTAACCACTAAGATGTTAGACTGTGTATCATTTAATATTTCTTTGGTGTTCTGAGTGTGGCTACTAGTGAACTGGGTTATTTTTGAGGAGGTACTGATTTCTGTAGTTTGACTGTAACTGCAATACTAGATTTTGGCCACTAAGTGTCAGACACTGAATAATCTTTTGACATGGAGGTTTTTTCGACTTCTTCCTTTTTCCTGCAAGATAATGATAAAAAGACAAAGTGATACAGCTCTTCTTGGCCTGTGTTTAACCTGGAAAATATACTGATTATTTAATAGGTTAAATACCATCACTGAGAGATACTCAAGCTTGATTTTGGAAAGATTTGCTTTACAACTTGTGCTATGTGTTTTGTGATATACTGTAGCATCATGCAGATTAGCTGATCAGTTAAGAGTTGCATTTTGTGATAAGAGGCACAAATCCTGCTTGTGGTACAGCTGTTACATGATTCTTCCTCAAAAGCAGAGAATGAATGTGATCCTGAACTATAACCCAGGATTATTCTGGGACAACTAGGTGAGGAAACCCTATATTATTTGGTGACTGTCTCTAAAACATGCCAAGGGCATGTAACTTGTGCTAGATAGGTTAGCTGAGAGCTTTGTGAGCTTTCTTGGTGCAGATACAATTTAAACAAGCAGTAATTTTACTAATGTATTCCAGTTTCTTCTTCCTCCTCTAGCTGCTGCAACTACTCAGAAAAAAAATACTGAAGTATAGACAAGACCTTATAGTACTGTTGTTGCTAAGTTGGAGAACTCAGCATCATGAGAAGTTGACTGAGGCAATGCTCAGTAATCATGAGGTAACTGTCATCTTTGCATTAATATGAAAAGACACAGTTGTGGCAGTCTACACTTCAACCACTGAAGATGGAGCTGCCAGCAATATTCTCTAGCTGAGGCTCTCTAGCAGTAAGACTCTGGCTTTCAGAAGGTACCAGCTGCTGAACTTTCTCACCTGGTCTTACTTTCTTGGTGCTTCCTTTCAAAAGTGCCTATGCGGTAAACAGAGGGATCTGCCACACTGCAATGTGAGAAAAAAAAATAGAAAAAAAATTAAACATAAATAAATGATAGAAAAGAAGAAACTCTGAAAAAAATACTATTTGGAAGAGCTGATAGGGAGCAGAAGCCTGAGCTAGCCTACAGCAAGGAGATGACTGGCTAGAAGCAGGGGCAGAAGCTCAGGTGAAGCAGGGTAAACAAGAGGGATATGGATGATAGAAGCAATATTTAGATGTGCCTAAGGTGGATGTGAAACCCTCAATTTTGCTTCAGGTCATGCAAAAGGAATAATACAGTGCTGTAAAGTGAAACTTAGAGAAGAGAAATGCCTGAGACAGAATTGCCTGTGCAACTAATTCAGTCGCTAACGAATATGAATACTCTAATTGCAGACAGTTAATGGTTTGTTTGTAAGATCACCTCAGAAATATCACATGGACAAGTCATTAGCTTCTCTATTTCTATAACAGAAATAAGATGTTATGCAGTGGGAGTCATATGTATGAAAATCATCATAGTTTTTTTCTACTACATTATGCTTGGAAAACCACCTGAAGAGCAATCAACTAAACTGGACCCTAATATTCTTGTGCCTCAGCCTCCCTTCTGTGAAGTGTCCTTGCCCTCATCTCCAGCCTATGCTGATGAGACAAATTCATAATGCGTATGGATTATTTGCTGTGAAGTGACATCAACACAGAAACTTCCAGCTAGTAATAAATAACTTCATACCCAATGAAAGAATGGGCTGTGGCAGTGCCTAAACCCTCCTTTGAGAGAAGGTACATGGAAAAGTTCAATACAACTTTTCACATCATCTATTTTGCACGCTGCATGAGCCTATGATATGATGCTGTGGTCATGTCACAGTGTGCACTCTGTGTCGCACAATGGAGTATTTAATCTCACAATGCTTATTCACAGAGCAGTTGGATGAAACTTGACAATCAGCTTTCTCTCTCTTGTAAAGTACGGAATACTTGGATTTTCTCAGTCTGAATTTCTTGTAAGACAAATTTTAACCTTACAGCCCAATCGTGGTAAGGCAGTTTCTGCCTTCCTAAGAACAGGCTGTTGGTCAGTTTACTGTCCAGTGAGGGCAAATGTTTTGGACAAAGACCTCTTCAGTAGGGATCTCTCTTTCCTTCTTATTTTCCCCATCTATCGAACAATAGATGGACCTTTTTTAGAAATACAGGCTTTCAATTTTAACTTGGTTTATGTGGCACTTTTATCTCATTTTAGTCCACTGCAAATCTGCTCACTTGTAAAATTGCTCACTGAGGCACACTGCTTCTGAGAAGTATGAGTAAGTTGCCATTAGGAGAATCTAATAACAAAACCTAGAGATTTCACTCAAGAAGGAATAGTCTGAACTGACCTGGGAACATTGTGACAAATAATAAAACTTGAAGGAAATCTAGTGAGCTTATTAATTGCAGGGCCTCAAGCCAACAGGAAAGAATAGAGAGCTATTTTCTGGACTGCATCCATCTCTCTGAAGGGAAGAGTTTTCTCTTCAGTCTTCTCTTCAGTCTGCCCCTCACCTGGAGGGCCAGTGCCCTAACTTTCATTAGGATGGTTTGCTGGTCTCCTGCTCTCCAAGACAGTTTGTATTTTGCCTTAGCATTCTTTGTAAAGGAGACTTGCTGGTTGGTGCATGAAAGAATCCAAAAACTGCTAACCCATCCTCTAACATGCGTGGGCTGCAGTTCATGTGCTTGTTGCAATGGGTAGAATGGAAAAGGAGGGCAGTGATGCAAAGGCAGAGGCAAATGATGTAGATTTTTTGCATGTCAAATTCAATATCTGAAAATGAATTGCAGTGCTTGATGGATTATGATCAGGTTTGTTTTCAGCAGTGAGTTACAGAGCTGATAATGAAAAGCTTTCAATTTGCTTCTGGTTGGGCTAAGCAGGATTCAGCATTACACGGATGCAGATGGCTTTTGGTTCTGGTGCACAACATACTGGAACCCAGTGGCAACACTGAGCTCTGAAGTCAGGATTTTGGGGATCTGGAAAAGGTGATTGAGACCACTGCCCAAATGGTGGGACACTTACACTAGTGGTGGGAAGTCTTCCTTGGCTCCCCCATCCCTTAAACATCACACCTGGACTGAAGTTCTGCCGCTCTCTGCAGGGCTGCCTGGGACTGTGTGAGCAGAGAGAACTCTTTGGAGACGGAGATGCAAATAGTAGAAACAGCGAATGTAATAAAATCTAATCAATTTAATCAGGACTCTACTCTTTTCAATGGACTATTTGTAAAAGATCTCAAAGGAGAGCTTAAGTAGGCAGCTTTATTGCCCAGAGCCTTGACAGAAGTTAGCACCTCTCATTGAAAAGCTCAAGTGAAAAAGGATGAAAACTGCTACATATAAACCACAGATGAGTGGGTTTGGAGAAGGAATCACTAAAAAAAAAAGCTTTACAAACTGCTATGGACGAGGACAAGCTTGGAGAACTCCCTACTGGTCTTAAAATAACCATGAAGATGTTTATTTCAGTCTTATAGTAACTGTGAAACTCAAGATAGAATCACAGAATCATAGAATCAGCTAGGTTGGAAAAGACCTACAAGATCATCCAGTCCAACCATCCACCTACTACCAATAACCCCACTAAACCGTGTCTCTCAACACTATATCTGAACATTTCTTGAACACCTCCAGGGACGGTGACTCAACCACCTCCCTGGACAGCCCATTCCAGCGCCTGACCACCCTTTCAGAAAAGTAGAATTTCCTAACGTCCAGCCTAAATCTCCCCTGGCGCAACTTGAGGCCATTCCCCCTCGTCCTGTCACTAGTTACAAGAGAGAAGAGGCCGACCCCCAGCTCACTACAACCTCCCTTCAGGTACTTACAGAGAGAGATAAGGTCTCCCCTGAGCCTCCTCTTCTCCAGACTGAACAATCCCAGCTCCCTCAGCCGCTCCTCATAAGGCCTGTGCTCCAGACCCCTCACCAGCTTTGTCGCTCTCCTCTGAACATGCTCCAGGGCCTCAATGTCTTTCTTGCAGTGAGGGGCTTAAAACTGGACACAGTTCTCAAGGTGCGGCCTCACCAGTGCTGAGTACAGAGGGACAATGACTTCCCTACTCCTACTGGCAGCACTATTTCTGATACAAGCCAGGATGCCATTGGCCTTCTTGGCCACCTGGACACACTGCTGGCTCACTCCAGCCTGTCCAGATCTCTCTGTAGGGCCTTGCTACCCCCAGGCAGATCGACACTTCCTGCCAGCTTGGTGTCATCTGCAAACTTACTGAGGGTGCTCTCAGTGCCCTCATCCAGGTCATCAATAAAGATATTGATGATGATGATGATGTTTAGCTAATTTTAGTTTTTGTCTTGTAGCAAAAGACAAAAGCTGATACTTCGTTCTATGGACTGCAAAAGTACTCCTTGTAACGGCAAGAATGATGGGCAATAAAGTTCAGCCTGTAGTGAATCCACTTGGCATCGTTTTCCCTCTTTGATAGGTAAGTGACCAATTAAAGTTGAGGGGCTCATCTGATGTTACAAAGAAGGGCAACTGGAGGTGTAGGGATAGAAGGCAGGGGACTTGCCTTGCAGTGCCCTCTGTCTTGTCACAAGGCCTTATAGCTGTGAACTATCCACCCGTAAAAAGATAAGAAGAAAAGGATAGCGCATATGTTGTCTAAGCAACTTGGGTGACTTCTTCCTGCAGACATGCACGATGACATACATCACTAAACTGTGATGCAAAAGGGTAGGTGACTATTTTTTTTAACTCTAACTCTTCATGGTGCAAATAAGATCAAGATCTCAAATAAAAAATCATCTATTTTTAATACCAACTCAGGAAGAAAATGAGTTGGCAATAAAACTCATAAAAATTAGAACAGTTTCAAGATTGAGAATCTTTCTGAGATCAGAAAATTTCAGGTTCTCATTTGACTATTGAATATTTTATCATAAAAATTAAATATGTTAACAGCCTCTCAACTACCTCTGCTCACATTTAGCAACCAGTATCAGTTCTTTCTTTTAGTAAGTTCCTCTGCTGTAGATGACATACCATTAGTCAGGAAGCTTGTGGCTCACAAGTTTTTATCAGCATGAAGTTCCTATTTACAAAGATTGTCAAAATTTAATTTCCATTTATAATATATTCTGCCAATTTCTGTAATACAGTCGATGCCTGAGCAAAGGTAATGTGCAAAAATACTGCAGAGTCATTACGAAGCACAATCAGCCAGACAGGATAGGGCAAAAATGCTGTCAGTTAATTTGAATGGAAAAATATCTATTATGGATTGAAATGTAATCAAGTGTTTGAGATAGTTCTGTTTGGAAAGGGCAGATGATTCTCACTTAGAATTGCTTCATTTCAAAATCTCTGCCAAATCATCCTGCTGGAAAGATAGAGCCACCTGGCAGTTCTGAATGGCTGCTGAGGGTGGCTGCAAGCCAAAAAAATTGCCAGACGGTGGCGATTAGTTTTAAAGAAGTTGGCCTATGTCATTTCTTCCTTACACAATGCCCTCCAGTCCCTCAAGCCAGGCAGATTCCTGCAGGTGTATCAGGAGGGACACAGATCCTTTGAAGTTGGCTGGTGAGGATGCTCTTGCATCAGCATTTTTCATCACCAGAAGGTAACATGGCAAATGGTGCAGGTGTTTCCTGGTATCTCCTTGCTTTTTCCCTTCCAGTTTCCACTTCATAAGTGTTGAGAGGTAGAGGTTGTGCATAGCTGCCTATCATTAGTGTGGTGTAATTACTCTTCTGATGATGTTGGATTCCTTCTGTAGCTGATGATAACAGAGTGATCCATGTTCCTGGAAGGAAACACTGAACTGATAAATTACACATACTTCTTATTAACAAATCTTTTTTCCACACTTCATAGCCTGGGCCCATTTGTGTCATGCAAAATGAGGTTTATGTTTTGGCTTTTAAACTAGCAAGATGCTTCTCATCTGAAAAAGAAAAGAAAAAAAACCAACACTGTTCATATTTAGATTAACTGCCATTCTTAGAAGATACTCATTCTCTAGATGTAAGCAGTACGGAGATACCTCATTTAGTTTTGAAGTTTTGAACGCAGCTGAAGTAGAGAAAGAGTTTGTCCCAGCTCTGCAATGTAGATGCGGCTTTTAACAGCAAAGTAGAAACTCCAGTAAACTGTCTGGGTATAGAAAGAGATTGAGCTTTTTGCTTCACAACTGATCCCTTCAAGTGAGGATCAAAACACACTGCCATAGTGGAATGGGGAAACTAGGGATTACATGTACTGAATGTATGATTAGATAGAAGATTTCAGTCTTTGGAATGTACCCTCCACAAAACAGTTTGTTAACATGACTATATTATTTTTCAGATTACAAGTATCAGACAATCTTAAATCTTTCTTTTGGATATATGTACTGACTACCATTGATGTAGTTTATATCCTGATTTACCAGTATCACAGAACCAAAGAATCATAGGGGTGGGACGGGACCCATGGGTATCATCAAGTCCAATCCTCCTGCTAAAAGTATAGATACATATTTTCCCTCAATAGACTGAGACATTTAATAGTTATGTTTAGACAAAAGTACATAAGTTTATAAATGCTTCAGGGAAGACTTCTTGTCTTTGTCACACATTTTAATACGATGTTACCCTTACTTCTGCTGTGTTCTGCATTATGTAGCGGATGGGAACAATAGCAGGGATAAACATGAATAGTAATTTATTCCAGAAATAGTCCAGTATTACCAGTAGGAGTATTTTTGGCATTATTTATTATTTATTTATTTATTTATTTAATTATTAATTATTTAATTATTTATTATTATGCTCAGCCTAATTTAATGATGACTTGACCTAGTCAAAAAGAACTAGAGAGACAATTCTAGAAGTGATATGATATTCAGTGTAAATGAGAGTGGCAGATCCTGATCATTAGCAAGAGGCTCTGTATTCTCTATTTTAACCAGCAAATCAGTGTTAGGTGCCATCCACTGAATTATGGAGCTAACTTCAGTGAATTAAGTGGTCTACAGATACAAGAAAATTTTCACAAGCACTCTGACTTGTTGTACAACAGGTGCATGGAGTGCATTTCTGTCGTTTCCTTTTCATATTTACAAGCATCTGAATTTACATGTAGAACTTTTACTGAGAAATGTACATTTCCAAGTCTTAAATAAGAAGGGCACAGGCTTTCAGTGTAAGAGTGGGGGAGTTCACCGTGGTACTGGTTTTAACCAAAAATCTTGCCATTGCTATAATGCAGAATCATAGGATCACAGAATAGTTAAGGTTGGAAAAGACCTCTAAGATCACCTAGCCCAACCATCAACCCATCACCACCATGCACACTGACCCATGTCCCTCAGTGCCAGAATATGTAGCCCTTCCTTTGTCTTCTGGGTAGGAGATTAAATACACTACCTGTAAACGAGATTTAGAGCCAAAGTGGGAAAAACAAGACAGCCCTTGAGGTACATTAGTCTGCAACTGCAGTCTGGAAGAAAACATCTGCCAACCTGCTGTCTGGTGGGTCCTTGTCACCATGCCTTTCTGTGCATGCTGTCGCAGGCCACTCAGTCACGTCCAATTGTCATGCCCTGCGATTGCTTAGTCTGGAGAAGAGGAGGCTCAGTGGAGGCCTTATCTCTCTCTATAACTGCCTGAAAGGAGCTTGTAGCAAGGTAGGTGTCAGTCTCTTCTCGCAGGTAACAGCAATAGGACGAGAGGTGATGGCCTCAAGCTGCATCAGGGGAGGTTCAGATTGGATATTAAGAAGAATTTCTTCTCAGGAGGAGTGGTTAGGCATTGGGACAGACTGCCCAGGGAAACGGTGAAGTTATTGTCCCTGGATGTGTTTAAGGAAAGGGTAAATATAGTACTCAGGAACATGGTTTAGTGGGTAGCATTGGTGGTAAGTGGACTAGATGACCTTAGAGGTCTTTTCCAACCTTAAAGATTCTATGATTCAATTCCTCATGATGTTTTAGCAAATCGTTTTTCCTCTCTCTAACTTGGCTGAGGGGCTCCTTAAGTAGGCATTTTCAGATGCCACCTGGTAAACTCTGATAGCATCAGATTTCTCAAAATGCAGATGACAACTGTTGCTTTCTTTTAAGACAGGAGTAATGATACTTCATATCTTCTATGATAGAGTAATGGTGGAGAAACATGCAACAAGAAAAAAGCCAAGTTTATATCTGGTCTTCTGATGGCATACATGCACTTTTCCTTCAGTGATACCTTAACCATGGACTTTACTCCTGCTTACTCATAGACTGTCTTTCAGGCTCACTAAATCTTGATTTACTTCTTTGCACAGTGGAATAGCTTCAGCTGGAGCAATGAAAAGACACAGAGGTAGCTTCTCTTGTAAGTCTGATTAATTTGTCTGTCTACTAAATGTATATGTGTATACATGTAGTTGCATGGACTGAGAGAAGCTTGTGAGATGGTATTGCAAGGGCTGAGGAGATTACTGGTATGATTCTGGGATGGATGTATTGTTTATTAATACTTGTTTCTTGTGAAATAAGGGGTTGCTTTTTCAGGCTGTGTTGCTTAGAGACCAAACCAGTTTACACTCTTGGCCATATTTTTTCAGTTGCTTACCTTTCAGTTCTCTTCTGAGGGGTTTATTTATGGGTTCCTCAAAGATCTTTTGGTACTTGACACTCTTATTCCCATCATCAGCTTGTTCAAAAGTTCCTAGCATATGGTGATCCATCTCTCCATAACACCTATAAGGCACATTTGCCTGTAGAATTTCTCTAAACACTGCAGAGATGAATAACTGTTGCCATAGTTGGCGCATGGGAGCAGACCACATGGAGCAGAGAGAAAAGAGGAATCAGAAAGTTGACATGCTCTAAGGCTATAGCAGTACACAAAGCCACTCTTAGCTATATATCCATTGTGAATACTCCCAGTGAAAAGGTTTATGTGCCACAGATTATGTACTTATGTACTTACTTTGTGGCAGGACATTCTTTCCTTAGCAAATTTCTAGTTTTGATAAATCTCTCACATACTGAATAATGAGACCAGTTAATAATCTAGTTAATAATGATACCAGTTAATAATCTAGATAATAAATGGAGAAGGAAACAGAATTTTCACTCAGCCTTTAAATAGCAAGCCTCTGTAAATGGCTTGACTGACACCTCTCTAAATTCACCTTGAAATTCTGGGGGCTTTAGCTCACATCCTGTGTGTGTCCTTGGTACTCAGTAGCAGGTTTTGCAGGACCTGAGTGTAAAAGAGACTTAGGCCTGCTATTTGTGTATTACTGAAAGTTCTTTCAAAACTGCTGTGACAAGTGGAACAGCACCATTATAAAGCAAGAATTTTGGGAAATGTGCCTTTGGAACTTTTTAGGAAGGAGGAGGAGAGACCATCTGTTTTGCTTGTCACAATTCTTGTTTGTTTAAGATGTGAATTGCCAGAAATGTGGAAAGATTGGGTACAACGACAAGTGATAGAGTAATTTTCACACTGGACTTATGGGAAGCATGTGTTGTCCATCTGTGTGATTCTCATTTTATGCAAATTTAGGGATATAGTCTTATGTCTAATTGTCCAAAGGTAGTTCTGAACATTTAAATGGAGGAAAGATATTATGCCATATCGTCAGTAGACCTTCCTTTGGCTCTGTAACGTGCCAATGAAGAATGCTGCTTGCTTGAACTACAAATCATAATAAACATTTATATTTAGAATCCAGTAAAATAATGTTCCAAGGTCTGCAAAACACTTCAGACCCATGCTTGGGTTTTTCAGGAAGTGGAAAAGAATGCCAGCACTTTCATGACCCTCCTAAGCAGGTGTTACTCATTGTGATTCCTGCTGGTTCATGATGATAGAGGAATACTAAAAGAAGCTGATGCGAGTCTTTGTTCTAAAAAAATAAAATAAAATACACATCTGTACGTATTTAAGGCGTATTCAAGGAGTATCTCAGCTTCTGCAAGGAAGCTTTGATTTAAGGTTTGTTTTTGGGAAGGAAAGTGTTTTCTTTAAGAAAATCACATTTGCAGAGGGTGATGGAAGATTTACCTGTAACATACTGCTTTTCTCAGAGATGGTGGAAATAATACTTCCTCTTATCTGCCTTAAGCATTCTGAGTGAAAAGCTCTCAAAAGATTTGATTTTTTTTCTCTTTTTTTTTCCCCTTCAGTTCATTATATGTCTATCCTTTTTAAGCTCACTATTGCAACTGGAAATTTGACTAAAAATATTTTCTAATTCCACTGTAATTGAAGTGCAAGTATTCTGCATTTAAAATAGACTTTTTGAGACTGTCCTGTCAATAAATGCTTCAGTACATGAACCGTTATGGTAAAAAAAAATAAAAATAAAAGGGATCCAAACACATTGAAAATGAGATTTGGTCTGGAGTTCTTATTAGAGCTTCCCATGAAATGTTTTTGCTTATGCTAATACCTTCAGTGGTACCATGCCATCAGTGACCAAGGTTTAGGTTTATGTATGTCATGTCAGTTACTGAAACCTTTTACCCAAACAGTGGTTCTACATTCAGGTTTTTCTACTCCCTTTACTTTTATCTTCTTTTCGTTGTTGCTGTTTGGATGATTCTGGGACAACTCTCATTTGTGACTTCAGAAATACTCTATTTCATAGCATGGTGTGTTGTTAAGGCAGGAACAAACAAACAAGAAGGTAACCCCCCTTTAATAAACACTAATATAGTGCTGATAATTGTTAAAAGCACAAGAAGGAATAGAGTTACAGCAGTGTCTCTGGCTTCTTGCAATCTGGCTGTCTTTTGGCAGGAGGTCTGCAGAGTTTGTGAGTAGAATAGAAACCTTCTCCATGTGTGAGGCCTGAGGGTCATCTCTGTAATTGCTGAAATTGGAAAGAGCGTCTCTGTGTAAACTTATGGAGTACTCAGTATAGCAGGGACTAGGGTGTTGCCTGAAGAGTATTGCTCTAATAGAGCTCAGAAGCCTTTAGTGGTATGAAGCTAAAACAAAGTAGGAGAAATGGATGTGCTTGGGGAAGACAGAGCAAGAAAGAGAAATTGGGAAAGTAAATCAGCTTTCTTCAGGTCTCATGTGGTGAAGGGGTGGAAGGAAGAGAAGATGTATCCAGCAGAACAGGAAAGAGCAGACAGGGAAGACGTAGAAATCCATATTTCACTGAATGAATATGCCCTTTGTGTACTGAGAGACAATGAGGTGGACAAAAGGAGCCCATTATTTGGAGAGTGCTCTGGGAGAGGAGGAAGGAACGATGCCTTCATTTGGCCAGTGGGGTTACTGAATGGGGAGGGTAGCTGGCTTTCAGAAGGTAGAGAATGGGGAAATATCTCAAATCTTTACTGGCAGGAATATCTATCAAAGTGATGATGAAAATCAAATATAGAAGAGAAAGAAAGGGAGGTGTTGGAGTGGCAGAGCAAGAGAGATGTTCCTGTGCTACTCAGGATGGGTGGAATCAAATAAGAGGAAATGCATTCTTGTGAGACAATGTTTTCTATGTGTTAGAAGCTGAGCTCTGTGACAGCCTCCTACTGAAATGTATCTATTACCTGGAGGAAGAACTGCTCCTGACTTAGCTCAGGAAATTGAGAACTCTTTTGCTGTTTCTTTCTCTGTCTTAGACTACTTGTTAAGTGCATCACTGCAGTGGCATGTGGGTAAGTACATTAAAAATTACAAGATTCTTGAATATTTATGATTGGAGCTATATATAGTAAGTTATCTGAATATGGTACAACTGAGTGTTTAAAAATGTTAAATGGAACAATAAAGTACATTAGCAATGTAGCAAATGTATTCTAGATCCAGTAGAAGAAGCTTCATAAGACAGATTTTTTTTTGTTATCAGTGAATGCAAAATATATCTCAAAAATTATTTCTTAAATCTGATGTTACACGTTCTGAGTTTCCATCAGTTCTCAGGAAAGAGAAATGAATACCTTTAAGCTCACCGTGACAGATATTTTGCGATAAGTAATGACTCGTTACTGTCTTTGAATAACGAAAACTTTCCATCTGAAGAAATGCACTGCAGCGTTAGCTCCATTTCCTACTTCTTTGAATTATATAAGGATGTGTTTAAACTATAGCTGATTCACTAAAAGAAAGAATTTTATTTGGATGCTTTCATGATGCATTACCTTTTTTATGCAAAACAAGCATGAAATTTCACAAATTCGAATAAACAACTTGTAGCTCTCTGTGTTTTCTACTTGTATATTTTAATCAAACAATCTCAAGCAAAATGTTGCTATGTTACTGCTTTGTCTTTGTCTGCTTGCCTTCAGCAGGACTAATTATTTCCAAAGCCACACCATGCTCATGCCTCACTACAATATGCTGTGTACATGTGCCCTAAGCGAGTTAGCTTAAGTATCTCTGCACTGTAAACTGATTTAAGAAAACAGTAAAGAAGAGGTACAGCTCCTCCATTCCGCACTGAAAATATTGTGGAATTTACAACAATTTCAGAAATTCTTGCATGTTGCTGGAGGTGGTTTCAGTTTTCACACCAGAAGTAATTTAATTTCAGCACTTAAAATCCAAAAAGCTCCAACATATTGCTAGCGTGCAAAAATTCCATGTGTGCTAAAAAACAACAGCATATGGTTGGGTGGGGTGTGACCAAAATGAACATAGTTATCACATTGTGAACTTTCTTTTTACAGACTTGATTAAATAAGTGTGGGGGGACATCTAGGACAAGAACCTGGAATCCTCCTAGAGTCTGCTTTTGCAAATGTTGTGTGGTTAACTGAAAGGTTCATCTTGCATAAACCGTGGCTTAAAATAGGAGACTGACATTTCATCTGAACATGAAGAAGATATATAAAAGAAAGGTACAAAGAAGGTTGGATAGCCATGTCTGGGGGGCGAACTCTTTGAGGGGACAGAGCACAGGTTGGAGGAAAATTTGGTCCTCCCTGTTTACTGTTAGAAGATAAGTAGATTATTTGCTTTTTGTTTATAGCCTATTTCCTGAGCTTGTATTGGGTAGAATGGGCTTTAAGTGGGTTTATTTGTTGGGACTGTATATTTCACGGTACTTAAACATTGACTGCAATTATTCTCAACATAGTTTAGTGCTGAGGTAATTGTGGGCACAGATAACTTACCAATCTGTGATAGTTACTGTATATCCAAAGGCAGTTTTTTGACTCACATCTTTCTTCTGTTGAGTCCAGTGGTGCTTGAGACCTACTCATACAGGAGTATTTGAAAAGTGAGTAGGCCAAAATCTGAAATACTTCTGGAAACCTAGGCCTAGATGCTTGACCTATCCTTCTGAATCCCTGGTGGCAAGGTTGAAGCCCTTTTAAATAATAATACCAAAATCCTGGAAAATTGATTTTAATATGTAGTTGTTTTGCACAGCTATTTGGTTGTACTCACCTGACTCTCAGGTTATTGTTAGTGCAGGATGTCCACTTACTTTGTTTTACTCTTACGTGGACGTTTTTGTGTGTCCTTCTGGATGTGAAGACAACTCATGAAGCAGAATTCTTATTTTTTGGCATGTTGCTTGCTATTCTATCTGGCTTTTAGCAGTTGATTATGACAGTAGTCCAACTTTGCCAGGTGGGGTCTCCTTGCAGGCTGTTTTACTGTCACGCTGTTGCCAATCTGCATGACCAGCACTGTTTTCTTGTGGACAGCCAGGGAAGATGCCTTGTACTTGTACTTTGTATTCCCAGTCAAACTATATGAATTCTGCTGTGGAGGCCAAGCACCATCACCAGGCCAAGTGAGCTGTACCACGAAAACTGTGCTTTTATTTTCTGCACACCAGTCTCTTAGGCTACTAAATGTGGAAAAAGAAAATGAAACAAACACAGAAACAGTACTATTTTCTATTTTTTGAATGGTTGATTTCCGTTAACACTCTAATGTTCCCTGACTTCTAATGGAAAATGTTTTCTCACCTTTTGCTGTTCCTCTAGTCTTTTCAAATGAATGGTCATCCTTGAGCAGCATTAGTGATTAGTACATGTAAGAGCTTGGTCCATTTCTCTTTATGTTCTTACAAAGTGGATCTTGGAAACAACAATATGACATTTCACATTAAAGGATAGTTGTCCAATTTCAAAGATAAGAAGGGGAAAAAGACTTCAGAAAATTTTGTAGCTTTCGAAAAAAAAATGAGTTTTAGGCAGAATTTTACCTGGAAAAGCTTGTGTTAATTAAGCTGGCCAAGACAAAGCAACTCTTTCAGAATAAAACTCAGGTTGCTCTGTGGAACAACAGAGACTGTCAACATATGACAAAGTCTTCATATCTCGAGGGGAGGATCCAGTTGATACAACAAAGCGTCAATCAGGATGTAGAGCTGCAGGAAGTTAACTCATGCGTACTCCAGGGTTGTCCAGATCTGTTGAAGGAAGTGCCAAAAGTGGTTATCCTTTATCACCAACTGAGAAGTGAGGTACGTATGAAAGACAAGACAGCTTGAAGGGCCCTGAATGGTAATATCAGGAGATGTGTCCCTCAAGAGACAGAGACATGCTTCATGTCCTTGTATAGTCATTGGATGTGAAAATACTAAATAAAACATACAGAACCCTCAGGAGGGTATTTCACCAAGGATCTCAACTGGGAACTATCCAGCCTTTTAGCAGGTGCTGGGCCCTGCCTGAAAGTGGCATCATAGATGTCTCCTGAGCCTTCCCAGTGAGCTAGTAATGGATCTGCAGCTTGCCAGATAGTCAATCATAGGCTGTCAGCCACAGCTGGGAGGAGGGATGGCAGTCTCTTTTGTTCCCATGTCAAGCACGCAGAGAAAGGACTCCTACATAGATAGTTCAAGTGGAAACAGCTGCTGAGTTCTCAGTTCTCCATGACTCTTTTAATTTTGTCTTCTTATCTTAATGTAATTAATGTATCTTTATATCTTGCGTGCTGGTGGATGAATACTGCCTACTGACAGTCAGAGAAATAGAAAAATGCTAAAAACTTCTCTGAAAACATTCTGATGGCTATGCCAGAACAAGTTGAAAGGCCTGTGTTTCGATGCCTATGCCAGAACAAGTTGACCCTCTGTGTGGGGATTCATGGACTGATAATTTCAAACTCCTATAAAAGGGCACACTAACTTGATTGCTCTAGTCCTGATCTTTTCAGTATAACCCAGTATTAGAAACTCTACCAATTATGTGATTGTGAAGGATTTTTGGCTCTTTAAAAACCCACATCTCCTGGCATTATGTGACTATATTAGAGTCTAAAACTTCTTTTAAAAGTAAATAAACATTTGAATTGTGTCTTGAAAGTCCTATGGGCACAAAAACACAGTTGATCAACACCTCTTCCTTTTCCCCTCCAAATTCATGACTCATTACTTCTGGGCTAATACCAGGAGCCTTATTCATAGGTTCTGAGTATTCTGGTTGACTGTACTTTGGCTT
The DNA here is from genome assembly GCF_002078875.1 of Numida meleagris. NCBI lineage: Eukaryota > Metazoa > Chordata > Aves > Galliformes > Numididae > Numida > Numida meleagris. Next base: position 112,955,925 of record NC_034410.1, on the reverse strand, counting down.
CAGTATCACTCAGCATACTACAGAATTATTAATGAACTCCATAAGAAGGAACTTTTCTTGGAGATTTTGTCTCTACTAAACTGGTTGGTGTAGCCAGAGCTGTAGAAATATGTCACTATACCCTTGCAGATAAACTCTATAGTTACTCTTGCCTGCCCTCAACTGCCATCTGAATTATCTCATGTTTTGGTCCTGGGCCATATTAATTTGTAATTTCTAATTGTTCTGAATCTGGTTAGCTCTGGCTCTAGGTTGATTTGGGGGATGGTATCTATCTAGTGGCAGGCTGTTTTGCCTTCCTCCCTGCCACCTTGTCCCGAGGGGAACGCTCCTATATAGGATGTCAGGGAGGTAAGTAAGGTTTGATATGCAGACTCCCTTTGAATCGTGCCTGCTTTCGGACTGCGGTTGCGTGCTTTTCTCTGCCAGCGAGAGGCACGAGGCCGAGCCGAGCCGTGCGGTGCCAGGTGGCGGTCACTAGATGGCACCACGCGACCGAGCTGGGAGCGGGGAAGCGGAGGCCGCCCCCGTGCTCCCCCTCCCGCCGCTCCGCTTCGCCGTGCTGGTTCGTCCCGGCTCGGAGCGGAACGGGGCTTGTTACACCGATGTCTAACAGCAAGGGCATCGACAGAAGAAATGCGCTGTTTCTGAGTACGCGTGTGGCAGGATGTCAAGAACTTCCAACAGAACGAAAGCAGCCTTCTGTCCCTTACGCATCCAACGCAGGGGTGATGCTCGCAGCACCCGGATCGTACTGCTTTAGGCAGTCTGCGTAAATATCATTCAGAGGATATAATGTGAAGAGCCAGAGAGGATATTTATACTGTCAAAGCATTTCCTTGCTTGTTTTTGGTCATCTGACAGTCTGGATAGCCCTTGCTATATAGCTCTGCTGTATAGCCCCTTTACTTTGGATCGGGAGCACTGATGTGACCTTACAGTACTTTGGCTCACATCACAGAGTGATCTCAGAGGGCATGAATTGGACTTTTTAGGATGAGACCAAGAAGTCTTTCTGGAAGAAGCACAGAAGAAATACTCGCTCACCAAACACAGTTTCTGTTAAGGCATTCGTACCTCAAGAGAACATCGGAGACTGCAGCATTTCCCTGCCCAAGATGGGGATGCTGAGCTGTTGGCTCAAACTATTTTACTTTACATATCCACTCCTGTCAGGCTGCGATACACACTAAGTTAGACAGAGCTTAAATTCCCTCTGGCATCAGCTGAGAAAGATGTGAGGAAAACCCATGGGGGGAACATAATGTCTGCAGTTTAGGTACCTGCATTTGGCTCAAGTATGTGTCGTGGATAAAACCAGTAGTGCTGAAAGGCTTCTGTTTTCCATACACATAGAATCACAGAATCATAGAATCACCAAGGTTGCAAAAGATCACCTAGTCCAACCACTCACCTACCACCAGTATTTCCTCACTGAACCATGTCCCTTAGTACCACATCTAAACATTTCTTGAACAACCTCCAGGGGCAGTGACTCCACCACCTCCCTGGGCAGCCCATTCCAGCACCCAATCACTCTTTTGGAGAAGAAATTTTTCTTAATATCCAACCTGTACTTCCTGACGTACATCTTGTTGATCATCTTAGGCTTCTTGTTGACTGAACTGTTTGTTTTGCACTACTGACTGTTCAGGGAAGATGCTTGTAAAATACATTTTTCCTTTTTTATTTCACTCTTAACATGGTCTCAGGCTTTCTGCAGATCCGGGCAGGTGTTTCTGCACATGTTTACTGAGTTTTGCCAATTCTGAGGGGCTTTTTTTTCCCACTGCAGTCTTTGTGATTCCTCTTTTAAGTTCAAAGCAAAGATCGTGGGGAGCCATTAAGAGATTAGCTCACATACCCCTTATTTTGAAAAGCAATCTCAGAACACAGAGTTCTTGATAACTGTGTTGTCTTCATTCTGCAAGCTGATGTCCTTTACTAACTGAATTTTTGGTACACCCTCAAATACAATATTTCTGAAAGTGAGCATTTTGTTGCTGGGTAGAAGAGAGTTAATAATCCTTTACATATTTAAAGACATATGCTTTCTATATTCATGCAAAATTGTATTCAGAGGCACATAGATATGGGCGGCAAATGCTATGAAGCATCCAGCAGCTTGGTGAGTGGGCATCTAGCACCTCCTTTGTAGAGCATATTTCAGAATCGCTGCTAAATAATTTGCAGTAATTTGTGAAGCTCAAAATCCTGGAAGCAGGAACTACCAAATTTGGGTGTCCTGCATTACATCCATTCCTGCTTTCTGGGTTATCTGCTGCAATCAGGGATAAGAAAAGTATTTTGTGTCATCTTATACTTCCATTAACAAATCATGCCTCCTGGACACCCGTAATTCTGACATACTCTAATTCCTCTGGGTATCTGATTTCTTTTTACTGTATCTACTGATCTGCCAATGGAGGGGCTTTGGGTGAAGCATCATTCTGTTTTTAAGGAAAAAAATGTAATAAGCATTTTGGAAAGATAGCATTTTAGCAAGATTTCAACAAGATTACATCTGTGTCAAAAATAAAGCACTTTTATAAAATTCTGTTGGATTTAATTCTGTTTTCTATGATCCAGTGGGTTACAGAATATTTTTGTTGAGATGTTAATGAAAGAGCTCTCCTAGATAGGTATTTTGAAGGACTGCAGTAAACGCAGAAATCACAATTTATTTTAGTTGTGGTTTTGAGTTGCTAGAAAATGAATAAAAATACACTATTTTTTCTTTCTAAACATTTTGTTTGTAGTGATATAAATTGCAAATGAAATCTAACCCTCTAAGCATAATTTGTGTAAGTTAAAGATACGTTTCAGAGAATTTGTTTTAAAAAAGTTTACTGTATTTTATTTTCAAAAATGGATTGAAGAAACAGGCAAGTTGTTCCAGTACTGCTTACCTCCTGGTATCTTTGAGATTATTTCTGCTGGCTTTGTGGGCCTTTTCAGTGTCTCTGAAAATGCTAATTAATTTCAGGGTAGCTGTGTGTGTGAAATGCTTTGACATACAGAGCAAATTAATAATATAAAAATCTTTGTAAAAGAATTTTTAGAACACTTTATAGTTCATTCCAGATGTCAGTTGACTGAGTAATTTATCATACTTGTGTAACTGAAATGTAATATCTTCTGCTAGCTTGCCATGCTGCTTATGGATATGACTGACAAAATTTATGTCTTTTTTGTTATGTGCATAATCTGAAAAATTCATTCCCTGTTTCAGGAAATAAGGAGTTTCACAAGCGAATGTGTTTTAATCATCTGAAACATATAGATCAGATGCTATGTGATTGTTTCCACCAGGAAAAGACTTAATTCCTCTAAAGGAAGTGCTATGCATGCAAGACCAAGAAAATTGGTTTTGGCCTGTAGTCGATGCAGAGATCACATTACCATGGAAGTCCTAAAAGGAGAAAAAACAGCACTGTCAGCTTATATGTTGTTCTAGAAGATCTACCATGCCCTGGGGTCTAGAGTGCTTCTTCCTATATGTTTGTGCTCAGTGTTATGGACCCAAATCTTACAGTTTTTAGACCTGGAAGAGGCCCTGGGAAAGGGGGTAAGGGAAACTGGAGATTAACCTTGCCAGACTTCAATGCCTAGACATGTTCAGCCTGAGTTAGAGCTCTTCCAGAGCAGGTAGAGAAGTACAGGCACCTCTGGGAGCAGGTTCATCCCCAAAAGTCAGATGTTCCTTGTAGGGAACCAAGCCTAAGTAAGTAGAATCTCTCCGTCCTTTCGTGGAAATAACAGCAGACTATACAATGGAGTGGAAGGTGTTCCTTTTATATATCAGCAGAATGACTGGGATTCACAACAATCTTGCAAGTTATGGCACTAAGCATTTTTATTTTTTTCTAGTTTTACAGGAGGTACCATTTGTAATTTTTTTTTTGTTTCACCCTTCCCTCAGCATTAGGTATCTCAAGAGCTCATATCCATAGCGCTTGTTGCAGTGTGATGGTTAGTCCTAGAGTACTGGCCAGTGAGAATTTTTCCAGCTCTCCACTCTACCACTGACTAGAGCTCCTTCACCTCTTTTATCTCTGAGAAAGGATTAGCCATGCAAGGTGTCATTAAGGTTAACAAATGTGGGACTTGTCAAGCTAGGTTAAGTGGGGTGACGACTCTGGAGTGTAAGGAAAGAAGTTACAAATTTGATTCCTGCCTGTCTGCTTTCAGCTGAGACTTTACTCCCAACTACTACAGAAGCTGAATTGTGGTGGAATGCATCCTGCCTTCTCCTTCTCCCTCTCCTTCTCCTCCTTCCCCTTCTCCCTCTCCCTCTCATTTTCCTCCCTTTCCTTTTCATCTTTCTTCTTTTTTGAAGGTTGTTTATCCATCCAAGTTCAGTAGCCAGGAGTCCATTGACTGTAGTTTACGCATACAGTGCTTGGCAGGGCAGAGCCCTGGCCTTGGAGTACCTCGTTGGAGTGTCTGAGATTAAGAACAGTTACACTGTGTGCTCAGGCCATTTCATGATTCATTTTCCACTTTCTTCGAAGCATTCGATATTGTTACCCTATTTACACATGCCATGGTAAATTACAGGACTTTCAGAGAAACTGTGATGTTTCTCATCAGTATCCAGTGGGGAGCTGATGATCTATAAGGCATCACAGCCTACATGTGATCTATAAGCTGATCACAAAGAAAATTTAGGCATGTGTTCCCATACGCAGAAGCAAAAGGTCAATACAGGGAAAGCAAGAGAAATGTTGTAATTACTGCTCAATTTTTATTGGATTTTACATGAAATTGATCTCATCACCATCTTATAAGTCAGACTATCTTATGTTTTCTCCTCAAAAAGACTGTTCTCTGAGGTATGCAAGTAGGCCCTGGGCAAAAGTATAGTAAATCTGTAGCGCTTATAAACCTGTATGTTCTCATTATAGTCAATAGACAGATTTTAGTGTTTTCAGTTGAGATTATCCAGACATTGTTGACACTAGGGATAGCTAAAGCTCTGGCTCTGATGCCTCTATCTGAGCAAGGTTTGCCAGCACCACATTAAAGCTGAGTAACATCTTTCATTCTGACTGGGGATCTTCAATACATCTCAGAGGCTTCTGTCATCAAGATAACAGAGAATATTGTTTTTTTTCCTGTCTATCTGAGACAAAATGGAGAGATTATATCCATAGTCCACAGGCCTCTGGTTAGCTCATGTAGCTCTAGACAGCTTTTATCTTGTTTACGTCTTCCCACAGGTTGGCTGAGGTCAGTAGAGACACATACAAGTACATGAACACAAACTTTGTGCTTCATAGCAAAGACAATTTTAAAGCAATCTTCATTCCTTATGACAATATCTGTATTTGATGAAGCTATAATGTTGTAGGATTCTTGTTAGATGGGACATGATTGATAGTTTTGATAACAGGCTTGAAAATATGCCTGATGTAACTCAAGTCTTCTGTGCTGTTCTGACTGGAGCTGTGTTCTATGGTTCTAAGAATGAATCTGCTTATTTATTGTAAGGGCCCATTTAAGAGAATTTTAAGCTATAACAGTCCTTATGGCAATTTTTGGTTTCACATGTGTAGGAGGAATATTGGATTGACATCATCCTCAACATCTCCAGCTTGGGATTTTTACTGGTGTGTTAGTAGAAGTGCTGCTTTCACAGTCTACTTTTGTAGCAGTGCCACAAACTAAATGCAGTTTCTCAAGAAATGGGGGTTTGCCAAATGCTCATAGTGGGAGAGGCTACACAAATAGCTGCAACATGGCGCACAATGGCACGTTTCTTTTCTCACTGCTGAGGGAGGAGATGTTGTGCTGGCTTTTAGAAAACTTCAATAGGAAGACTTGGAGGGAGGAAGGTGGAAATTCTGCAGAGGCAAATCTGACCTGGATATCTCTGGTGTGGTTGGTCTGACATCTGGGCTGCTCTGCTTTGGAAGGAAAGCTTAGCAAGAAGGAGTAGAGGGAGGAAAGAGATGTCTTTTGCTCTCTCGTGCATGAGTATATGGGTATTTTGATATGTAACCTCCCCTCCAATAACATATGATAAGTGTTATTTTTCCTTTTATATGAATTTTGAAAACATGAATTTTGAAATCTTGGTACACTTTTTGCAAAATTTTCTTTCTGACCAGTTCCACTTTATTAAGAAAAGAAACACTTTGTGGGATGCATTAAGCACAGCATAGCCAGACAGTGACATGATTGTCCTGCTGCATTTGGCATTGGTGCAGTCTCACCTATACTGCATGCATGCCATTCTTTTCTCCACAATATAAAAGGGATATAAGGTCCTTGAAAGCATCCAGAGGAGGCAGCAAAACTGGTAGCAGGGCTAGAAGGTAATGTTGTGTGAGAGAGGCTGGGATGACTACTCTGGAGAAGAGGAGGCCAAGAGGTGATCTCACTGCTCTCTGCAGCTCCCTGTGGGGGAGACAGGGGGAGGTGCTGGGCTCTGCTCTGGGGAACCAATGGTAGGATGGGAATGGTGTAAAGCTGTACCAGGGAAGGATCAGCCTGGGCATTAGGAAACATTTCTTTACCTTGAGTGTGTTCAGAAACTGTAATAGACTTCCTAGAGGGGTGGTTGATGCCCCACACCTGTCAGTATTCAAGAGGACTTATTATTATGGTTTAACTTTTGGTTATCCCTGAAGTGCTCTGGCAGTTGGACTCAATGATCTTTGTAGATCCTTTCCAACTATTCTATTCTATTCTATTCTATTCTATTCTATTCTATTCTATTCTATTCTATTCTATTCTATTCTATTCTATTCTATTCTATTCTATTCTATTCTATATACCAAACGAGGCATTAAGTACACTAGGGATGCACCTAAGATCACCACTGCCATTATGAAGTTAAAAATCCACATAGAGGATAAATCCCTCTTGTGTGGCAAGTAGAGCTGATTGGATTTACATGTTACATGCATTTAGATAGTCTTTTTCCTCTGAGTTCTTCTGGACTAAGACTGCTTCGCAGGTCATCTGTCGAATTATGTTACTGTGGAGCAATTTGGAACTTATGGATTGTCTGTGGACTATTGTAAAATGTGAGGAGTTATCAAGGTCTGCTATAGATCCTAAAGATCCTAGTGACATTGTTGGCTTTTTCCATGTCACCTCTCACTACTTCCTGTTGCTTATTCACTCTGTGCTTTTCCTCCAGCTGTGCAAACACAAAATGTTGAGGTACTATTTGCTGAATGGTATGAGGAGAACGGATTTCACAACAGTCTTGCAAGGAGATTCCCACTGCAGCTCCACAGCTGAGAGAGCAGTGGGAGAGCACAAGTTCAGGGCTAGGAAAATTGATGAGGAAAGTGGAAATGCCCTTGCCCTTGAAGAAAGTACTATATAGCACTATACTGCAGAACATCTAGGATCATTGAGTGGAGCTTAGGCTGAGTCGGGCAGTAGTGATGGTCCTCCTCCAGTGCTGCACCGGCTGCACACCAGATCACTTCTGCATAACCTTTGCTGTACCACCACCTTGGACACAGAATTTGCCCAATTCTTGAATTTAACACACAAGATTTTTGTAGAGGAAGAGGAGATGTGATGAGAGTGTTTTAGGAACACTCTGTTTACGCTCTGATAGCCTTGTCTGACTGAGTCTGTGGGAAGGGAGCTCACTCCCTCCCTGAGTTTGTGTGGTTTATGCTTTGTATGCATACAAACAGACACACACTCAGGCTCTTTTGCATGTATCAGTTGTGATCAACCCCAGCAACTATTCACAATTCAATCATTCCTGCATCAAACTGGAAGCTGAGTTGTATGTTGCTATGGATTAAATTGCTTGCCTAGAAGATTAGGTCAAGATTTCCAAAATAATTACTGATGTTGGGTCCTCAGACAATGAGTTTATCATGGTGAGCCTGATTTTCTGAAGTGATGTGCTTCTGAAAATGAGGTTTCCAAAGCTATTTTAAACTTGACTAACAAAAATTTGAAGTCATCTTTCCATGTCCTATTTGTTTTCTTAGTAGTAAAAAGTGAGAAATGTGGAAGAGTATAAAAGCATCACTACATCGCAAACATATATCAAATGTGATGGTTTATTAAGAAGTGTTTATTAAATTATTTTTATTAAATTAATTTATTACTTTAAATTATAAGACTTATTCAAGAAGTCATTTACCTGTAAGAATGTGCTTCTGTGTATGTTTTAGTGCTTTCCAGAACAGAGAAGTTTTCCTAAACTGACTCAGTAACAAAGGAACTGGATTAGAAATAAATGTAAATACCAAGGATGTCTTCAGACTTACGTAAGTTAAATATGTTGGAAGCATTTTATGTTTTGTCAAAGGAACAATGGAAGAAAGCATAGGATGAAGCATTCTGGGAGATTTTTTACCTCTTCCTTTTTTTTTTTTTTTTGGTAATTCCAGTACTATATAGCTTTTCCAGACTTCTTCATTTTAGTAGATGTGCTATAAATATATGTGTGTGTATTGCCTGTATACAGATAGATGTCTAAACATGACACAAGGAAATAAATAACCATGTGGCATGATGCTGTAGCCTGAAAAAGGGGGAGCTAGCAGGACACTCTTGTTGCACGACAGTACTTCCAGCTGTGCTTGACTGAGTTTCCCAGGTCTTCCTCTCAGTCACACTAATAACAAAAGAGGGAAAAATCACAGGCTACACAGTTTCTCCCAGCGCTATTCCATGAGAAGTTTTAAAGTAGACTACATAGGACTAAACATTAAATACAAATTTAATTTACATGGACTGTAGCTAAATTGGGAGTGTTCTTCACACTGAATATCCAGATTTTCCCATTGAGCCCATTCCAATCCCCAGAGCCCTTCTTATAAGTTGGTTAGCAGCTCTAATCCCTGCAGAGCTCTTAAGCTCCATCTCTCTTTCACACAGAATTTAGAAAATATGTGGTTTTGGATAATTGCCCATAGGTTAGACTGTCCTGATGAAGCAGTCTCTACCATCTTTACTTTGTTATACAGTTATACAGAAAAGTAACAGAGCAGCAGATAAAATCGCATGAATTAGGTCCCAGAAATGTAACATTTGTAATGCTGCTCATCTGCCCTGCCAGGGATTGGCCTGCATAAGAATTTGTTCCACTTTCTTTTTAATCACTTCCATTGACAGAGCCTCTGTAATAACCAGTACTGCAGTTGTCACAGTTTTCTTATTCTGGGAACAGAGAGGCTTTAAGTGGAACTTAAATGAGCTGTATTTGTGCTGCCCACACCCTGGGGCTGGGGACACAGCTGGATGGCTGTGTGATGCGCTTACATGTGGATATACACTCCTGCTAGGGTAGGCAGACCTCATGTGCTGAAGGTTGGTAGTATGGATTCAGTACTGGTACTGACATGAGGCCACATGGAAGTCACTATTCCTATGGTTCTCCACAGTGAGGTGTCATTAGATGGTAGATTATAGATACTGAAGAATTGAGACACCAGTTGTCTGCCAATAGTTTTGCTTAAGGCTGCACACTTGGTTCTGCAGGCCTTGCAGAAATGGTAATTAGTCCTGCTGTATCACATTCAGAGAAATAGAAGTGGATAAATAAAATTCTTAAAATTGCTTTTTCTTGTTTCATTAGTTGGGTATCCCTGTGATGTCATATTGAAATGATAAATTAGGATACTTTCCACCAAGCTGTGATTTTTCACAGGTGATGAACTTTTCCAAATAACTTTTAAAAACTTCATAGTAAAGCCAGAATATAGATTTTTTTTTTTTTTTAAATAAAGAATGTTTAATCATTCTTCATTATTCACCTTAAGGTTTTGCTGTGTATTTTTCTGAAGCTGCTTGTCTGGGAGAGCTTGGACAATTTTTGAGCATGTAGGAACCTCTATTTCACTAAACTTTCCCTCACTGCTGGGGAAAATGTAAGAAATACAGTAGCAGCTGCTTAACCATCTCTCCGGTTGCCCATTGGGTCTGTTTGCTTGTTTGTTTGGTTAGCTGGATTATTGTGTGTTTCTCTAGAACCTTCAGAAAACATGAACCATTGGTATGATGGTCACTAAATCCTTACCTTTGCAATCACTTTCTAAATGTACCATCTCTCCTAGCAATAGAAGGGCAGAGAAATGCTGCATGCAGCTCAGGTGTTTAAGCTCAACACCATCTCTTGAAGCAGCAGAGGGCTCGTTTAACACAATTTGACTCCTTAGCTGAGCAGCGTTGATGACTAAAATCACACCTCGTCATTCTCCGCCAGAAAAGCAATGGCTGCAAGTAGGACAGTTTCTAAAATTAAGGAAAATACAGAGATGCAAACTCAAACACAACAGGGAAATGTCAGATTTCATATAGGGATCATATGCAAATCTGTTGCGCATTACATTGATTCGTGTAACATTAATTAATGTCTGTGTTGGTAACACAGTTCTTTAATGCTTCTGTATAATTCTAACAAATTCAAAGCCAGATCTCTCCTGCTCATTCTACAGCGATTATTTCAGAATAATTTAACATGATAATCCAACTTTCTCTTGCATTTTTTTCTAATTTCTTTTTGCAATTCCTTCATGGGAGTTGTTTCTGCATCTTCCTGCCTGGATTCAGCTACTGCTCTCCTTTACTGATCTTTCTCAATTCCAGGTCTTTCTGTTTTGCTCACTTCTCTGATGTACACAGGAAGAAAGAAGGATTTGTTTTCCTGTTCCATAGAAGCCCTTCATAACCCCTCCATAAGGCTCCATAAGGGCAGGCTTTGGCTTGAAATCACAGCTTCAGTGCTCAAGGTTTACCCCCATCTCCCTTCCCTTCATTCTTCTTCACGTGGGTTAAGGAAAAATAAGTTGTGGTCCAGAATCCAACATATTATGAACAGACACAGCTTTCTCTATCATGCTCAGTGGACGTTTCAGTTTTCATCAGAAAGCAGCTCTTTGAAGGCATTCTATATTGAAGCCCATTTGTGGATCTTGCTTGTTGAACAGAATTGTTCTTACTCTTTGATTGGATGAGGTGCTTGAGTAAATTCAATGAAAACAGGTGCATTTGGAGATATAAAAATGTGGAGATTTTTGTGCTTACCTACCAAATGTTAATGTTTGCTGGAAATAAACTTGCTTGCACAAATGTCTTAAGCTCAACATGAAAGGACGATGATACACAACTGAAGAAAATGTATTATAAATTAAAAATAATAGCAAGCAAACAAAAAATAAAACAAACCAAAATATTTTAAGGCAATTTTCACAGTCCTGTTGCTCTTTGTGTCACTTCTGTGCTTCTCCATATTGCAGTGCAAACTTCTGAAACTGGAGAATTATTTCTCTTGATTCAATTTTGTATAATATCTCAGTCCTCCTTTCTACTCAGGAGCAGTCGCATTCTTTCAAATAAATAGTCAGCTTCTATATTCCTATTATGTTCCAGGCACTTTTGCTGTTTCCATTTGGATTGGCTTGGATAGTCTTTCTTCTTTTCTCCTTCACACCCACTTGTGAGCCGTAGAGCAGTCTTCATGTTGCAGGCTCATGTGCTGCATCTGAACACACAGTCATGTTTGTAGACTAACATGGTAAAAGCAGTGACAAGCATTCAGTTCTAACCACTCGTGTTCCTGCATTTATGATCTCCTCAAACTTTTGCATCATTAGGTGACTTCTATTCCAGTGTTTGCTTGAGGGTAAATAAAAATATTTTAACATAAACATTGTTATGTATTGTTGAAGATCAGTTATGATGTAACGTGCCTGTATGAACCGGTGATTATCTGAAAATAGATAAATATTAATAAAATTGATATTAGGTGTATAATTTATTTTTATATATTTTGAACTTATGTATGCCTCTGTGCGAATGACCGTACAAACCCAAACCAGTATTTCTGAGCTCAAATGCGCATCTAATCATGAGTGTCCAGCAGTTGAATTCTTTGCGGTCAGCAGAATATAAAAATAGCAAAGTTCTCTCAGCCCACAAAACTTTGCAAAGAAAAAAAGAGGCTTTGCATTTTCCTTGTCTCTGTGTTTAAAATCACAGAAATTAATAAAGAGAAAAGCTTTTGAATCCCTTGATTCAGAGAATGGTAAGTGAGAATTTCTTTACAGCAAGGTTAAACAAGCCATGACGTAGTCCCATTTTCTTTTCCTGTCAGCTTCCCATATTTTTCACATATTTAAGCTTGTATTGATATGCAAATTATGCATCATGAGTGACGGAAAACTTCAAAGAAGAGAGGGTTATTTGGGTAGTAGTGGATTTAGTATTTTTTAATAATGTTTTTCGGGTACGAAAGAAAATGCTGACTCATTGAAATCAAATAGTGAAAGAGTACATTTTGGTAAACGACCCAACTCAAAAGTACTTCAAATGAATGGATTAAAATACTTTGTTCTGAACAATTCCTTTTATTTGCAAACATCTCTCTTCCCTTCCCTCCTCCTGTTTCTTCTTTGCCTTGTTTCTTTCTCTCATATTCTTGCTCTTTTGTTCTTGGTCATCTGCTCTTTCTCCCATTCTCTCTTTCAAAGTAACCTTTTATTTTAGAATTTTCATTTTTTTTGAAGATTTTAGCTTGTTAGAAAGAAAAAAGGATCACAGTAATCTTTAGTAAATGAATTCAGTTACTCCCACTGCAAGTCAGTGTTCCCCACCTCCACTTGTCTTATGAGTATATATGAATTTACCTCCCTTTATGCTTAGATTACATTATTTATTTCCAAGACAGCGCTTGTGCTTCCACGCTGAAGCACAACTATTTCTTTGCCAAATCTGATGTTCCTTCTTCTTAGCCATCACAAGTCCTCCTTTGACTTCATTTTGCTGAGCTATCGCATCAGCTCCTGACCACCTTACAGACAGGAGGTTCTTTTTTGTCTGTGCTGTCTTGGCAACCCTTTTCCTGACTATGACTGCACATAATATTCCCACTGAAGCCTCGCCTGCACCTAGGGTTATAGCATAAAATAATTTCCCACAATAGCATCTCATTGGCCTTTTTCTAATTTTCCAGGTGGATATCACATGCAGATAGTATGCAATCAAGTCAAATACCAGATTTTTTTCCTCCTACTTCCCCTGGCCACTGCAATCCTAAGTTATAACATGAAATAATCTCTTTAACTCCAGAGTGTGATCTTCCACATCCTCACATGACACTTCATTCCATTTCTACTCTTCCCGATCCTTAAAGTCATTATGTCCCTTTGTATGTAATGTTCAAAAAGTCCGACTTTTTTTCACAGATCAGGAAAAGTGTTTGGGGACCATTTCTGCTATCGCTGAACATTTTGCCTCTGAATACAGAGTTAATTTTCTGTTTTGCGCATATATAATATTAGGCGATATTTAATTGGCTGCAGTATGTGAACACTGGTGCCCATGACCTGTGCAATTTGTTTGATACGTATGAATGTTCAGCTCAAGTGTCTGCTGTATCCTGTTGGTCATGGTGTGCACTCACCCCACTGCACATATGTGGGGCCTGAGCACAGCTGGGTCCTGCAGTGCATGCTGCAGGGCCAGCCTGAACCAAGGCTTCATGCAGGGAAGGAAAACATTCTTTTCCAAAGGTGTATTACATCCTACGCACTTCAAATCTTCATCCTGCGTACTTAAACCTTGCTCCCGTCTTAATGGTCTTGCAAAAAAGTCAAGCATGCTAAAATCGAGTTTGTGAAGATGTATCTGAACAGGCACATACGCTGTTTCAGTTTTATACTGATGATGATAAAATAAACTTTCTTCCTTTTCCCTGTTAAGTTAAAAGGTTGGGCTTTCTAAGTATTGCAAAAATACTTGTGACCTGTAAACTACGCTGCTATCACTGATCTGACTAAGGTAGGTAATCTGACATTTTAACTGGTTGATATTGAGCCAAAGAAATACAAAGAAGGAAAAACTTCTGGTTTTTCCTTTTTTTATCTTTTCTTTTGGATTTCTCACACTCTTATTAAGCAAATGATTTCTTCTAATTGATCTTTAGAGTCCTGTACAGAACAGAGATGAGGAACTACAAAAATATTTAAAATAGGTCAACATCTTACTAATTATGGGTTTAATTAGCGACAGACTCTTTTTATTATTTATTTTTTTATTTTACCATATTTAATAGGAGTCCGAGATATCCCAATTTTGTTAATTTAAAGGAAGTTGTGCCCTTGATTTTTAACGGACTTCACCAACTGCCAAATTACCTGAAAGGCTATATGGTAAAAAATCAAAGAATGTACTTTTAATTTACTGTCAAAGCTGCTGTTTTCATTTTATCCATGAATATCTGTAGACAGAAAGTATATCATCCAAAGAAAGAACAAATAACAACAACAACAACAAATGGGCTTGAAAATTAGTAGTGTAAACGTAGGAGCATTTTAATGTGATCTGTATGAAAGACCAAACAGCTCCTTTATATAAAAATGTCATAAAATGGCACATAACTGTTTTTTGCTTTAACATTCCTAGTAGGCAAGACCTATGTTTGTTAGATTATTCCCTGTTCCAGGCACTGTAAAGATATCTTCAAAGAACTCCACAGCTGTCTGGTGGGACTGTTAAGAAACAAATGCTGTTGCCTTGCTTACTAACACCCATTACTAGCTGGATTCATTATGACAAATTTATAAGTACACAGTTTGTTGCTGTAAACAGAATGTTTCATCTTGTATTTTCTTGTACGGAACACTTACCTAAAAAATGTTATTGACTCAAATAACAACCTTAGATTAGATTTTAAATACTTTTGGCTAAGTATTAAGTGTGTGTTTATGTTAAAATTGTTTAACACTCAACCTGTACTTTCTCTGCCTAATGAACAGAATTACTTTAATACAGTGAATTATAAGCTAACCGAAGCATGAAAAGTACATGAAGCTAATTTGGTTATTTCCAGGTGTTAAAGGTAAATCAAATCGTCTTTCAGTTATGTTTTATCATAACAGTGTATTTCAGATTTGGTATTTTTCCCTTGTTTTGTGGTTGTAGAGCAGTAGTATTTTTTAGCACTACTTCAGGCAAGCAAATACTTAACATTAAGAAGCACTGTACTCTATTCCCACCATGCTATTTAGCAGTGCCTGATTAAAAGAAAATTAATTCACTTTAGAGTGCAAATTGCTATCTGCTATTATCTTACTCCTTAGTTATTGTGGTAATTCATCAGCATCAACGGAGCTAAATAATACAAAAGAAATGAAAAGAGGTTTGTGCAGGGTGTGGAAATGAATCTCGTGTCATACCTTGCTTGCTGGTTCATACATTGTCCCACTGTAGTTGTGCACCAGGCCTCGGGGTGCTGGACACAGCTCTCCATCTCTTGGCGCAGGCACTGCGGAAGGCGCTGCTCCCGGGGCAGGCTGTGCTGGCACAGGCAATGGGAGAGTGCTCGTTCTGCAGAGGGCTTGTTTTGCTCACCTCCTCACTTACCTGGGCTCTGCAGCTTGTAGGGCTACACGTTTCATAGCCACTGCCTTGAATACAGGAGGGCAGGTGAAATGAAATGAAATGAAATGAAATGAAATGAAATGAAATGAAATGAAATGAAATGAAATGAAATGAAATGAAATGAAATGTAGGCATTTAATCAGTCTGATTTGTAAGCCCAGTAAAAGGCTTCATTTTAACTTTCTGAAGAAAGCCCATCACTGCAACTGGGCAATAACTTGACATTGCCTCTTGCAGTAGGTGGACCATAGGCCTCTGGATGACAGTGATGCCCCAGACCACCTCAGCAGCCCTACCAGGCAAGCAGCAGCCCATTGCGCTTCATATTTTGGTCTCACAAGACCGAATTCTGCAGCGCCTAATGTAAGTGAGAGGCATAGCTTTGATTTCCAAAGGGGAACCATGAAAAGATGTCCTGCTCTGCATTGCAAAACGCTCGAAGGTGCTCCAACTCCGCCGCGGAGGGAGCGCGGCACCGCGTTGCGCTGCGCTGCGCAATGCCGGGCCGTGCTGCGGCGTGCGCCCTGCGCAGCCGCCAGGGGGCGCCACAACGGCGGGCGGCGGAGCGCCGTGTCCCGCAGCGCCCCAGCCGCCCTCAGGCAGCACCCGGCCGCACTCCGCTCCCGTGGCTCCGGGGGAGCGTCGCTTCAGGAAAGAAAAATGAGGAAAATTAAAAGGGAGGAGGGTCTTAAGGCTTCTTAATGCAGAGGGGGCTCGGAGGGAGCACTCTCCCCGCCGAGGGAAGCCATTATGGTGTTAGTCTTGGAAATCAGGCTGCCCCGAGTAAAAGCTGTTGAGAGCAGGGCTTTCATTCCTTTCTCTAAGCAGGAAGGAAAGTGGTTAATATTAAATACTGGTCACTTTCAGAAGCCGCCACCAGAACCTCAGTATTCCCGTGGCTGCAACATGACATCAGAGTGGGAAATGCACAGCGGCATTACCCACGTTTCAGCTAGATCAGACTTTAAATTACATCCATTTTTCATGTGCTACATCATCATCACCACCTTTGTTATTACTGCTGCAATTGATAAGGCAGCAATGTTCCATGTCTTTGGAAGTTTTACTGAAGAAGGCTCCATCTTTTAAAAAAAAAAAAAAAGCTCAATTTTGTTCCAAGCTTTAAGAAATATTTTAAAGCATACACTGGGAGACTGACAGTGGCAGCTTCATGTACATATTTATATCTCTTTTGCTATGGAAGAGTATATTATTTATAACGAATCTTCAGCTTCTGTTCGCAAGATAAAAAATATAAGTGAGTTATGGTGGGCACAATGCCTCAACGCAGAAGAGATCAGCTCAGCTTTGCAATCCTACAAACAGTTTATCTGGGCATTTCAGGTCACATATGGGGTTTAAAAGCCCTCCCCGCTCTCTACCTGTGCAAGGATCAATCTGGTCTGCAGTTCATTCTGGCTCACGCACAAAGCAGGTGAAGGTGGACTTTGCTCTGCTCCTTGCTCAGCCCCTCTGAGATACAGGGAAATCTAAGCAAGAAGTGCTAAGAAGTTTAGACATTATAATCTAAACCTGCATAAACACACACAGATGTGCAAATCTGTGCACATGTAGAGGTCTGTATGTATACAGAGATCTCAAAGCAAAAAATGAGAACCACTCTGTGGCATGGTAGGAGCAGGCAGTGCATTGGGAGAGACTCGATCCCAATTTGCTGAGTTGGACACAGAGGCAGAGTATCTCATGTGCCTCCTCTTTCAGCTGGCCCACACAAGGACAATTCAAAGGTAAATGGAATGGAGAGGCCAAGGAAAGGGCAGGGACCCTTCACGTCCTTGTGGAGAAGATGGCCATTCCAATCTGCACTCTAATCTTTGGCAAAAAAATAGAACTGTGATCACTGCTCTTTGCTGAGCACAAGAAGAGAGAAGGCAAGGACTCCAACCCGAGGCGGATAGCATTGCTGTCGTTATTGCTCTTGTTATTACTGTTACAGGGTTGGTTTGCCTTATCTGGTCTTTGAGAGCACCCCTGATCTTGCCGGCATTGCCGCCGGTTGGGAGCGGGCAGTGCAGAACGGGGCCGCCGGAGTGCCGTGCGCCGCCTGGCGATAGCCGCGGCCGGAGCTCAGCCGGCAGCGGGACGACGCCCCGAGGGACCCGCTTCCACACCGGGGCCGGACGCGGACTTGCCGGGCGGGATGCGCTGGGTTAGGCTCCCGTGGACCCCGTCGGGCAGGGGTACGGCGCACGAGGCCGATCCGCTTCGCAGCCCTTCCCACAGCCGCGCCCGGCCCGGTCCGGATCCCCGCTTTCCTCCCGTGCCCGCCCCGCCG
>NC_034410.1:112792265-112937207 GCF_002078875.1 Numida meleagris | reverse complement strand
CCGCGGTCCCATCCTGGGCTGTGTGTAATTCGCGCTCCAATTTTCCTACTCGCCCATCTGCTGTTTGCAATGCCCAGGAAGCTGTTCGATAAGTACGTAACAGACTAAAAAGAAAAATCACAGAAATGAAGCGTGTGCCGATCGCACACTCCCAGGCGGTAATTCCGTCCTCGCCGGGTGTCACCGCCCCGACGGCTGTGAGCGCACCGCGGCCGCAGGGCCCGCTCGGCCCGGGGGAACCGCAGCGCCGGGGCGGACCGCTCCTCCCGGCCGGGGGCGGCGGGGGGAAGCGAAAGGCCGGGACGTGCCATCTCGCTTTGTAAAGAGGAAAAAAAAAAATGTAACTCGCTCGCACCTGCCCTTTTCCCGGGAGGCTCGGGGCAGCCCATCTGGCCTGCCTATACCGAGCTGTGCGAGCGAGGAAATGAGGGATGAACTCATTAGAATAATAATAATAATAATTAAAAAAAAAATTGAAAGCCGGCCTACGCTTTGTATTCTTATTGTTACGGTTGCGGCCGTCTCTCAGCGCTCAGGACGGGACCGTTCTGCCCCTGTGCCGCCGGCACGCCGGGAGCACCGACCCGGCCGGACCCCCCGAACCGTGCGGGCTGACCTCGACTGCTGCCGGGGGCCTGGGCCCTGGAGGGAGAGGGCTGCGCTGCGCTGGGTTCCGGCGGCGAGCTGGGCTTCCCGGGGGCTGTTCCGCCGCTTGCCGGGGCATCCGGGGGCGAGGCGGGCAGGCGGCTCTGGCCCCCCCTCTGCAGCGCGGCTCCTGCGTGCGGGCGCCTGGAAAAGAGACAAAGCGAGAGAATTAGAAAGGCAGGCGGGGAGGGACGGGCTCCGGGAGCCCGCACGCCGCGCGGTTGCCAATGACAAAAGGGAGAGAGGGGGGAGGCAGCGCAGGGGAAGGGCGGGGAGGGAAGGGGATGGGGAGGAAGAGAAGGGAAGGGATGGAAAGGGAAGCGGAGGGGGGCCGCGGACTGACGCGGAACTGGGGCCGGCCAGCCCCCAGCCTCTGCGGCCGAGCAGGGAGAGGCGAAACGCCCATCACTGCAGCTCCGGTGCGGGCGAGCGCTCGGGGCTCTGCGGCGCGATGGGAACCGGCACGGGGCGAGCTCCTGCCCGCCGCTGCGGAAACATTCAGCCCCCAACACCCCCCCCCCAAAAAAAAAAATCTTTTTTTTTTTTAAAAAAAAGGGAAGAGGAAAATGGATGAGAATTGAGAGGGAAAAAACAACAACACAGCAGTTCCCTTTTCTTTCTCGTCTTGAGGAGCGCGGAGAGCAAAGTCCACGGGGAGAAATCCAAGTATCCAAACAACAACCGCAAAAAAGGAATTATGACCCCTTTCCAAATATTAAAAAATTAGTAATAAAAAAGCAAATGGTCAAACCTGCCGAGGGCTGGCACGTCCTCCGCCCAACCGGAGCCGTGGAGCGCAGAGAGGAGGAGAGCCCCGGGAGCGGCTGTCGGGGGGTAAGAAGCGGTCCGGTCTCTCCCCCTCGCTTGCTGCTCCAGAATTAGGGATTAATGCCTCTCCAGCCAAACAAATAAGGCATCTGCCTTCAGTACAAGAGGATTACACGGGGCTGCTGACGTCACCAGCCAGGCAGATGTTGGCTCCCAAAGTCCCGATCATCTCCCGTGTCCTTGAAATCCGGCACAATCCCAGCCCCGCGCCGCCCGGCCGGGTCCCCGCAAGGTCGAGGGGGACCAGCTCGGAGGAGACCCCGCCGGGCCGCTCTCTCCCCAAACGTCCTCTCTCACGATGGGGATAGAAAGGTGTGAAAAGCCGAGCCCGGCGAAAAGTTCAACCCTCCCCCTTCCCTCCGGCTCCTCTCCCTCCCCCCCACTCCGCCTTCCTCCCACCTCCCCAGCCTCAATGTCACATGAATCCGTACAGTCAGAACGAGGAAGAGGAGCCCGCTCCCAGGCTCACCCAAAGGCCACTCTCCCGAGTCACAGACCCCTCCTCACTGCACCACTGCCGCCCCCAGCCCTCGTGTGTCCGCAGCCTCTGTGGGCTTTGTCCCCACTGCGGCACGGGCAGACGCTGGGCAGCACGGCCCTGTGCCCACTCTGCAGCTCCGGAGCGCTGCGGTGCTCTGCAGAGCCCTGAGGTCGCTCAAGGCCTCCTCTCAGCGGGGCCGATGGGAGGCACAGAAGTCGGGTTTTCTGGTCAACAGACCTCGTGTGCATGTTTGTGCCATTCCTAAGTGGCTGCAGAGTGGGTTGTCGTTCTTGGAGCTCATCTCTGGGTTTGGTGCTGGCAGCTGCAAAGCTTTGGGATGAGCTGGAAGGGCAGCAAAGTGCATCTGAAAGGGGAGTCCGATTGGAAGCGTGAACAAAATAAAAGAGAAATTTGCCTGAAAGCTGTGTCTGTCTGTTGCCTTTGCTGTGGCATAAAGTCCATGACTCATCACTGTCAGTCCCTTTGCATCAAACAATGGTCTCAATCATTTCGATGCCGCAGAAAAGCGAGCTTAATGATGTGACATAACAGAGTGGGATGAGGAAGAAGAAGGGATCGCTGCTACCTGGCCTCCTGTTGGGTTGACGTTGTTGTTGTTGTTGTTCAAAGGAGCCGCCTTATAGATGTGCTCCATATTATCCTTGTCTGTCAAAGTGGCATTTAATTTTTCCAATTGTGGAACTTGATCTCTGATAAAATCAATTTAATTTACACCACTGTCATTCAGCTGATCTGAGCAGTAGATTTATTTTTGGCTCGGAAAGGGAAGGGAACAAAAAGCAACGTTATGCAGAATGGGGAAATCTTTCTACTTCTTTTGTGGGCAGTAAGAAGAGAAAGCACCAGCGTGGCATTTTAATAGAGCTTGCTCTCATGATGGAAAATTCTAAACGTCATTTCTTAAGTCTTTTGTTCGGAAACTCTAGCAGCCACAAGGAAAGGGAGGCGAGGAGGGCGGCCCGGCCGAGCATCCCGCCGCGCTGTGCGTGCGGACAGCCCGGGTGACCCCGCGTCCCCGCGGGGTGACAGCCGATCCGCTCCCGCCGCACGCCCGCGCTCTGTCCATGGTGCTGACCGGCGGGCGCGCATCGGGCGCTGCGAGGGCCGGCAGCTGCCGCCAAGGGCGAGGGGACCGCTTTTGCTCTATTATTATTAGTAGTAATCATAGATATATGTTTTTATTCGGCACCTTGGAAGGGGGGGGGGTTGGAATCTGCCTTTTTTGGGGTTTATTTGATAGCTCCCCTGTTACAAAGTGCTTTTAATCACTGACGCCTGGGCAAGTCCACATTACAAAGAAAAGCGGTTAACATCCCACAACGGTCTTAAAACCTCGAACTCTCAATTGTTTCCTTAAACGGATTAACGTACAAATTCAGAGGCGACTTTCGGTAAGGGGTATAGCCTCCAGGATGACTTGAAACGTTGCACACTGTCTTTTCTTTGCATGTTACAGCGGGAATAACTTGCCGACAGTGGTTAAATATGCTCTAAAACATCACAGTACATCTACACAACCTCTTTTCCTAACCTAGAGTATCCTCCATCTATGTGGCTGCATGCTTATGTACATATATATACTCCCTCTCAAACACATATATACATATAGATAAAGTTCAAATAATTTAATCTAAAAGTCAGGATCTTCACACCATGGTTCACAAGTCTTTTCTCAGATGAATTTCCCCCTCCCCTACTTGGCTAACGTTTCTCCTTAGCATTTTATAGCAAGGACAGTGCTTAGATCATTATTTCTTCGGTCTCCCTTCTTCCTATAACCTGTCCCCGTGAACTGAAGAATGCGCTAACAGCAGCTCCAATTGCTGCTCCTATGAGAGAGGCTGTGCAGGCAGCAGCTGTAGGAATTGTGCAGCCGCTCTGTGAGGAGAAATGTGTGGGCTCTCTCAAACGTGAGGCATTACTGGCTGGGGAAAAGGCAGAGCTGCAGCCATTCACTCTTCGTGGGCTGGGAGACTTCTTTCAAAAGAGCCCTGAAGTATTTAGGATTTGGGGGAAAACCCTTGTACCGGAAGAAAATGGCCTAAACACAATAGGACTCGCCATTTTCTCCTTCCAAAGCACAAAGCAGCTCCGCGGCTTCAGCACCACACAAAGAAAGCCTGGACCCTCTGAATTCTCTTACATTTTCCCCCACCGTTTCAAAAGCCTTTCCCTCTGCCCGATCCGCTTTCCCAGGAATGCTCACACATGTAAAGAAAGAAAGAAAGAAGGGGAGGGGGTGAAAAGCGGCTGGCTGAGGAGAGCGGAAGGCAGTTTTTATCTTGGTTATTTAAATCAAGTCCTGCCAGGGAAGAGTCCTGCTGTCACATGTACGCTTGAGGGAAAAAACAAAAACTCAAACCCCAAAAACAACAAAATAAAATAAAACCGCTAGAAAGATGTTTTGTCCACCGCATTCCTTCAAGCTGGGTGTGCTTACGTTGCACCAAAGAGACTCAAGAAAGACCATGCTGCCTGTGGATGTGTATGCATGCATACAGGCACACACAGACCCGTGCCAGAAAAATGCCTTTCCAGCCCAGCTAAGCCCACAAATTGATGCTGAAAATACTCCTGTGCCCCTAGCACTGCCGAGACCCAACATTCCTGCATGCTGCCTGCTATCACAGGACTCCCGCAGCTCGGCTGCCTCCTGCCTTTTGCCTTTTGCCTCCCTGCTTCTACCTTCCTACCTCCCTACCTCCAGCCTCCTACCTCCCTGCATCCCTGCCTCCTGCCTCCTGCCATTACCTCCTGCCTCCCTACCTCCCTGCCTCCTGCCCCTGACTCTTCTCCGCTGCGTGCTGTGCGGGGCCACTCTCCCTCTCCTGAATTTCTCCTTATTTAAGTAACTCGGTGGGAGGCTGATAAAGAGGTGATGATATTAAAAAGAGAGAGAGAGAGAACAACAAAGAAGCAAGGCAAAACTGAACAACTCAAACCCAAACCGTAACAGCCTCTCAGTAGCTCACAGAAATGCAGCAGGAGATTTGTACTTACAGTCAGAGCTAAAGTGAGTAATCCTCATCCCAGCATCCCAGCATCCCAGCGTGGTTGGGCTTTTTCTCTTTCTCTTATTTTTTGCCTATTTGATTTTAAGCACTTGTTTGTTCCCATTGTCCATGTCTCAGAGTGGATGCAAACAAAAGCGGCCCGTTAGCAGGAATAAAAACAGCAGTGATTTCATTGTGTCAATGCAGAAAAGAGCCAAGACGCTGCGTTTCTCCCGATAGTTTCTGCTTGGGAAGCGGCAGCTCAGGAAAGCAGCACTGTGTGTGTCTCCCCCTCCTCTCTCCCTCTCTCTCACACGAGCATGCACGCACATGCACGTACACACACACACGCGCGCACACTTACTCTTCTCCTTCTCGTTCTTCTTCTATTTTTTTTTTCCCAAAAGAGGGCAGGTCGTTCCCTGAATCCCAATGAGTTAAGTCAGTCGCTTTCCTTCACATGCATCACAGCCTCCTTAGAGCTGCAGGCACAAAAGAGCATTTCACTGCCTCCAATATGTGCAGAAGGCCTGTCCTTATTTTTTGTTATTTTTCTTTTTTAGTATAATTAAATCACGTATTCCACTCCATGTAAAAAATAACACATCCCCATCTTTGACGACCGAACCACTAATTGTAACCTTTTAAATAAATTCCTGAACTTGCACGCTCACTGAGCCAATCTGCAGGGCTTCCCACTGAATGGATGCCCCATGTTTCTCAGCTGGGCAGACCTGCACCCTGTAAAGGTCAACCTGTGCAACCCACAATTACTTTCCAGTGAAGTCTTATATCAACAGAATCTCCCTGGAAGGATTACAGCCTTTCAGAATAAAGCTTTAATCTTAAATACACGTGCCAGCATGTCCCATTTCAACCGAATATGAGAGATTGTTTCAAAAAGCGGTCTCACACACACATGTAGGGAGCAGAGATGTGTGTCAACATGCTAGCATTCACTCCACACTTCGGTTGCTACGTTATGTCTCTTCTTTCTACTGGGCAACACAGGTGCATCCATACATATGCACACATAGATGCACGTATATAAATATATGTATGCATCCCTGTATGACTGGGCGCTTCTAGCCAGGAGATGAAGACATGGAGGGCATCAGCATCTTGCCATGAGGCCAGCGCAGCAGACCTGGTGATGGGGGCTGCAACTGAAGGAGAGAACTGGGGCTGAGCAGGGTGCTGGGTGCCACCCCTGGCCCTGCAGCCCCATAGGGGAGCATGGGGTGTGCGGGGCTGGGCCACCCCAATGCTGCAGTAGCCTCGAGAGTACTTGGCACTTTCTTTCCATCCTTGTCATCTCCTAATTCCAGCTGCACTCGCTCAAATGGGTGGTAATCCGACTCTAGAGGAGATTAGGGAACCAGAGATAGCTGCATTTAGGATTACTGAAAGGAAATGAAGGAATCTAATCCACTCCTACCCCTTAAATTACTGGGCTACAGTAAGACCTCGTACCACCTTTCAGGATTTTAAAGAACTGAAATATCATGGAGAAGGAGACAGAAAGAGACTGAGAGATGGAGAGTATGTTTACTCATTCTATGAGTCGAATGGCAGAGGATAAAGTGAATTGCAAAGCGGCGGCAGTGAGGCTACTCAATTCTGCATCCCAATAACCGCTGCATCTGAACGGGCCCGGGGCCCGCAGCCCCTCAGAGCTCTCCTCAGGACCGGGGAAGTCCACACTGCTGATCCAAAAGCCGCAGAAGCGATCTGGTAATGGTCTGAGCATCAATACCAGCCCCACCCCCGGAAAACCTCACACCTCGAGAGAAAACCACCCCTGCAGCACAATGCGGGGCTCTCAGTGCAAAACCATTAAAAAATAGCAGTAAACTTAGTTAGAGTGTACTTTGCCTCAGAAGATTTTCTGCTTCATTCTGTTTACGTAAAGCCAGGAAGAAAATAACTCGTGCTTGCTACAGTGATAAAAATAAAGCCTTATTGCTTTTTCCTAGGTTCACTTTAAACCAATGAAAGAGGATACACTTTTCCTTCCAATGATGCAAGCATGCGACGGAAGCGGCGCTGAACTAACCCAGTCCTGAGCCAGTTCCTTGGAAAGGCTGTGGTATGAGTAACATGGAAAATAATAACAATAAAAAAAAAATAATAACTTGAAATCTAAAGAGGTTTTCTGTTTGTCAATTCGGATGCAACCTTCCTTTTCCCCAGACAATATTTATATTTAAAGTACCAGACTGTCTAAACCTAGCCTCTCTAAATAATATTAATTTGAGTATGGTTAATTGTATTGAGCTTCTTCACAGACTGATTATCCTTGGTGCATTATCAGGGCAGCCTGAAATGCTCTTCGCTTGCAAGAAGAGAGCCTTAACGTGAGAAAAAAAGTGGCTAGTCATCCTCGAGTAAGATTTTGTTTTGTAGAGTGCGTGTCACGGCCCTTTGCAAGCCTGGAAGCAACGCGAATCAAACGCTTCGGTGGAAGACCGACGTCGACAGAGGCTCCGTGTACAGCAGGCGCTAATTATTAAACCTCATTCCGTGATTTAGGACTCTATTTTCCTTAGCAAGCCCATCACCCTGACACAACGCAGCTCAGGATGTTTGTTCAAAGCTTATGAAAATGTAACTCAACTCATTGCTAGAAGTTGTTGCTAATTAGTTGATAATAAACTTCTCCGGCCGGGACACAAAAGTCTTTCAGAAGTGCAAGGTGTTCTTTGTTATGCCCTCACAAGGGGAATTAGCATATCAATCGAGCAGGGGAACAATGGAGCAGGGCGCTTTTTTCCCCCCTTCCCTCTCTTTTTTTTTTTTTTCCTTCTCTTTCTCCCCTTCCTAACGCTTTAAGTGGCTCCGGTGGCCATGAAAGTGAAAGCCGAGGCCGGCGGGCCCCCTCGCAGGGATGCACAGGGCTCCCTCGGGCTGAGTCCCCCGCGCTCATCGCACTTGTGGCCGCCGCCCGCTCCGAGCCCCCGGACCACCGGGCAGCCCACCCCTCGCCCCGCCGCCTTTACGACCCCTCCTCGGCGGCGCTGACAAATGGAGAGGTTGGGGGCTCCGAGCCCCCGCCCTGCCTCCCCCTCCCCTTTCGCCGCCGATGAAAGAGTTTCAGCTTGAAAGAGCTTTGCAAATGGGTGTTTTATAACGCCTCCCCCACCCCTCCGAGGTAACTCTGCTGCCCAGCGCCCTTCATAAAGACTGTTGTTCTCCCTTCGGGCTCTCGGGGTTCTCGGCCTCTCCTCGCGCACCTCCTGCGCAGGTGTGAGTGTCGGGAGAGCAGTGGGCCTGATGCAAGCGGTCAGCTCTTAGACGTTCCTATAACCGAGGGGGAAGACAACTTGAGCCGTTTGACAGGAATTTGTCCTACTGATTGTAACCTCCTCCTGTTAATTATTATTATTACTATTACTATTTATTTTTTTCATGCCCAGTAGATTCACAAGATGCACAGACAGCAAAGACAAGGTGCAGCCCAATACCTAAACCTCACCAGGCACAACCAAATACCCAGACAGCCCAGCTGCTTGGTGACATGTGAGTGAAGGCCATAGAGGAATGGCAACACGCACATAACGGGCCAGGGAATGTGATTAAACCAAACTCCACAATTCTGGGGCTCTGATCCACCTCGCTGCATTCCCAGCCAGAGGCTCGATAGCTGCAAGAGTTATTTATCCACATGGCCAGACTGCAAATAGTGCATAGGTTGGAATGGGAATGGTGGCTTGGGCCCTTCAGGTAAACCAGAGTGTCTGTGCATGGCGTTTGACCTCCTTGGTGTCTGAGGGTGAATTCTTTGTTTGGAGCGTGGGGAAGGGGCCAGGCTGCAAGCAGATAAAAGCCGGGCTCACCTAATCAGGGCAGAAATAAACCGAGAGATTTCAGTCTTCTGCTTTTTTTGGAAAGGAGCAGCACTCTTCAGCTGGCTCCCACTCAAAAGAGAGAATGCTCGAATATGGTTATTTTTAGGAGCCGCACAGACATGTAATGTGCATTAAAGCATAGTGATGTGCTAAGAAATAAATCTCATTTCCACTCCCCGTCCCCGAATCACTAGGGAAGCAGTTCTCTAGGAAAGATATGTTGTGTAATTAAAAAAATAGAAAGCATTTATTAAGAGGAAATGTTTATTTTCTAAGGTTTATTTAGAAATTCATGGGAGACAGGAATAAAACCCCAAATCCTAGGAGTTTTCCTGATATTCATTTAAGGGAAAAAATGTTGAGGATAGTTGTTTCCCCAAATGCAAAACATCAGGGAGGAATCTGAAAAGAGCTTTACTTTCTGTGCAAAATCTCTATTGTTGCTTGGCAAACAATGGGAGCTCTGGGCGACTGTAAGGCTGTGAGAATGAATAGGGAATCCGCAGGATGTGTGCGGGTCAGTGCTTGGGGTCTCTGTCCTAAAGCCCCTTTCTCAGCTTGCCACAATAAAGTAGCACAAGGTTTAGTCTTTCCTGGGTCATCGGCCATCTTCTATTATTCAACACTTCACAACAAAAAACACTTATTAATCAGCGCTGACCAGAGGCCCCTTTCGAAACAAGAGAAGGGGAGAAAGAGAGAGGGGGGAAGAGAGAGAGAAAAGAAGATTGAGAAGCCCCGAACAGACCCTCCCAATACAAGAGCAACCATAGGCACTTTCTCAACTGGCCAAAGCATTTTTTTTTTTTTTTTTTTTTTTTTTGCCACAACAAATTTTCCAATCAGGTCACAGGGGACTGGACTTTCCCCCTACCCCCACCCCTGTTTTCTCTCGCACTCTCTTCCCTTCTTGCTCCGAAGATGATGGAGACTTTGTTTTGCAAGTAAGGATGGCTTGAGGTCAGATTGCCAAGGTGTACGATCCTAGAGGTGCATCCTTGCTGTGCTGGAAGACAAGGCCGCTCCTCATCTGGGCCTCGGCTCTGGCGATGGCGTAGGAGAGAAGAGGTTTGCTGTGGGGTTTGCTCCCGTGTGTGAGGAGCTGATGGATGAGGTGTCAGGGCCGTGGTGGTGTGAGGACTCGTTCCCAAAGGGTGTGAGGGAGAGGCAAATGTGCCGTTTATTGGCTCTGCTGAGGGCAGTGGTGGGCTCGTTGTTGTTGTTGCTTCTGATTTTCTAGCGCTGCGTGTTGCAGAGGGCTCGACAGTGAGCTCTGGGGTGAGAAGGAACCGAGAGATTTAGGGGAAAAACTTTGCACCCCTTTGTGCAAAGGGAGCAGTGGGAAAGGATCCTAATGAATCTGAGAAGGGAGGCTTTAATTCTCAGGGGATATCAGGGGGATCTTTTCTTCCTTGTTGCCTTCTGATCATTTTTTTGGGATGTTTAATTATTCTTAAGTGAGCTGGTATCTCTCTGTAATGAAATATGCATAGATGATGATCTCATAGCCCGTATTATTAAATTCATGTCTCTTACCCCCGTGAAAATTATTTGAGTAACTTTGTACCGATAAGTTCAGCTCATTGGAAAAAGCTGCTTATTTTGAGTGGAAAACATGACTGCAAAATCTAGAGTTTAGACCGTTAGCAGGACAGGCACAGCTGTACCTCAGAGAAAAAAGCAATTTGTACTATTTTTTATTTAACAAATGCACCGAGACAGCAAACACTGAATCCCCTGTGGATTCCCCTGAAAGACTGAAACGGTATGCTGAAAAAAATTTTAGTTCACTAGAAGGGGAAAACATCTTTTGTTTTGTTTTGGGTTTCTTTTCTTTTCTTTTTTTTTTTTTGCTGATGAAATACTGAGTGTGTGTAGAGGGAGCGGGCTTTGCTTGTTTGTGTGAAGTTGTTGTGCACATTTTAGTGAGGGCGTATCACCACCGGTATGAACCTGAGGGAAAGCTGCTCCTCAGGCCCTGTGGGTACTGCACTTTGTGGCACGTACGCTGTTACCAGTGCACCCCCAAACTCCTAAGGACAGGATTTGTGAGGGGAAACAGAAACATGACGTTATTTGGGAGGCAGACTCAGTGGTGCTCTGCCACGTTTTGCCTCACAAACTCAAGGCTGCGGTTCGTGTTTTGTTCTCAAGAAATATATTTTACTTAAGTGTTTATAGCAGAGTATTCTCTCTCTTCCCCTCAAATATTGTGCTACTCAGATTTTGCAGAGCTTGACATTCCAGCAATGGAGTAATCAAGTGTTACCTAAATTATTTAAAGCCTGGGATTAAAGGCCTTAGCGCTGAGTGCTGACAAGCTTTCAGATGTAGCCTGGGAAAAGTTTGCATCCTTTCCTGTCTGTGTGCACTTTGAAAATAATTTGGAAAAGTACAGTGAATTATTCTCAGAAAGTATGCACAGAGAGAATGAATAATTCTTTTATAAGTTCTCTCCAAAGGAACGAGTCACTATTAAAAATAGAGTAGCAATGCACACACAATAATATTGTGG
Organism: Numida meleagris; assembly: GCF_002078875.1. Classification (NCBI taxonomy): domain Eukaryota; kingdom Metazoa; phylum Chordata; class Aves; order Galliformes; family Numididae; genus Numida; species Numida meleagris. The sequence continues at coordinate 112,925,876 of NC_034410.1, read as the reverse complement.
CACCCGCGCTGTTGTGTTTTAGCAGATCCATTCCTTTCACCACAGCTTGCTTAAAGGAGCTCTTTCTTTTTAGAACTTGGTTTGGTCTGCAACCCAGAGTGTACATTAATTGGATGGAACCAGCCATTTCAAAGGTTAAGTTCCTTTATGTCTCCAGGCCTTGCCCTTCATTTCTTGCACTTCAGTACACCCAGTGGCTTCACGCTTCTGTGTACTGGAAATTAATGGTGATGATGTACGACTACATTAAAACATCTGATAAAATGCATAGAAAAGTATTTTTAGTTAGCTAAATTTTACGTTGGCCTGCATGTGGATTTGGTGAGCTATTCACTGGTTGGCTTTTTTTTTTTAAATCATTTTTTGGATGAATGGATGAATTTTTGGTATTAAACAATTCTGGAGAATTAATTTACTTTTTTAGGTAACATACTCCCCCTGCTATCTTATAGTGTAGAAACAGATGTGAGATTCTCATGTTTTGGGCTTTCACTGCAATCACTACTATATTCTTTGGATGAAATTCTTTAATGTCATTCATAGAAATTAGGATTTTCCCACTTTGTCAAAAAAGAAATAGCAATGGCAGTTACATTTTGCAAAGCTTTGACCACCAGGAGGTTGTTCTATGCCATCAGAAGATATGCATTAGAAATGCTACCATATAATGTCAGTTTCTCTTTCCATTCCTACTAGTAGCTGACTGTCTGAATAACTCCCATTTGAGTCAGTGAAACTATTCATGGGCTGAGATACTGCTCTGCATGACAAAGGGGATGACAAAATTTGGCCCGCAGAACTGAATGGGACTAGAAGGAAGTAGCACTTGGAGTGGGGAAAGCTGCAAACATGTTCCCTCCATACAACATCCCATCTTTGCATAGTGCTGTAAAAACAGTGACATTTCTGCATGCACCAGTTTGTAGCTTTAGCCCAGAGAGGCAAACACGAGTCACTGGGGACAAGCCAGACACGTGAGGCTGTCAGTGATGGGAAGTGGAGAGTATTGATTACGGGAGGGAGAGAGTATTGAGGACAGGAGGGAGAGGACCCTGACACTTTGTTGATGGAGGATTTGTGCCAAGCTGAAGGGCTACTATAATGCTGGGCAGGGTTTAGGAGGGAAAAGGAGCCTGAGGTTACTGCTGTGAAGAGAAGCACAAGTTCTTCCTGTGTGTTTACATAACATTTATTGTTTTAAAATAGCTTCATACTTACTTCTATTGACATTTAAAGGTAGAAAGATTTCTAAAATATTGCCTTGACTCTACAGTGCATCCTGGGATAAAAATGACTTATAGCATTGTAACACTTCCTGATATCGATGGGAATTCTGATGCACTTGGCATAAATTATCGCTGATCCAGTGAAGGCTGCTTTACTCCCATGCACTTGATTCAGTAAAAACTTTCCAGTCAACTTATTTCAGAGAAGGCTTGGTTACCATTCAAAATGCACTGAGCAAGGTTTTAGAATCTGAATGTATGAAAATTTGTCAGAGAAAATAATTAATACAGCATTTTAGCCATGTTCACCTGTACAAATGTGCTAGATACGCATCTGAGAAATTACACCTTCACAGATGTTTGCATGCATGTTTCACTATAGACTGATGAAAGATGATCTTGAATACATAAAGCTTGGTTTTTGGATGTGCAACTTGGACGTGTAAAAACATCAGCGTGGTTTTTCCTTTAGTAAGGCTGGTCCTTGGTACTGAACACAAAGTCTATATTAACTCAGGAGAAAGTATGCTGTATTTAAATAGAGGATAAAAGGATGCGTGGGTTTACCCCCTAAAGAGAATATTTATTTGTCCACTCTATATGGTAAAGTGATCACGACTGAAGGTGTTTTGTCAAAGACGGGGATAGAATAAATTGTTAAAACTGAGACAGAGTCATGTTACTTTTACTGGGCGTAGGTGCACGTTCAATAAATGAGAGTATGGAATAGGCCGAACACTGTGGAATACAGCAAGAACTAATGTGCACAGACTGAATGTACATCCACACTTATTCACAACACAACTTTTCTGTCCTGATCTGCACACTAGCTCTGGACCTTCATGGGGATTTTGTTGGGTGTTAATAGAGGTATTTCTCTTGAAGAAGCCACAAACTGTCCCTTTGAGACCAGGCTGGAGCCAGCTTACTTGCTGGAAGGCATCAGCCCCTTACAGACCTGGGTTTGGGATCTGCAGTCTCTGGGCCTGATGGGAGGTGAGGCAGGGGCCAGAGTGCTGAATCTCTTGGTCAGGTTGAAAGGTGAGTCGGAAACTTTTCTACTTAAGATGGAATTTGAATTATGAAGTGTTCACCAAAAATTAGTATTCTCTACCTAAACAACTCAAAACTAATGAGTCATTCTTCCTAAAGATTTTTCTTTTTCTTTTTTTTTTTTTTTTTAATAATAATTGATTTAGGGCTTATTTGGCTGTTTTTGAGCCTGGAGCCCTATTTTTTTTTCAGACTTTACATCTGCAAAAGCTGGAAATTTACTTTAAAAGCAAGATTTGAGCTTCCCTTGCAGATATCTTGATTGCAGCAGCTGGGGCTTTATGAAACACTGGCTCATGGGAGAGGCAGTACTAAGGAGCTAAGGAAGGGGCCTTGAATTATGATGAAGACTTATAGCTGAGAGAGATCAAATCACTATTCAAAAGCCTTTAAAATCCCTAAAATTCAGTGTGTGGGATGTTGTGTGTGTAGAGGGGTGAGCTGGATCACAGATCTTTGCTAAAGGGCTGTGGAAACCTGAGGAGAGGATCTGGTGGGAGGGAAGTCTGTGGCTGGTGCAGATGACTGGGGCTGTGTATTAATGGGTAAACACTGGTGAAGAGTGTGAGGGTGGAGGCAGCCATTTCTTGCAGAAGCAGGGGTTGAGAGGGGAACTCTTGCTCATGCAGCTGCTGATTAGTTGCTTAAATGCAGCAACACTGATAATTTATACAGCCAAGTTCAGCTTGCTGTAGGCAAGAACTGCTTCAGTCTGGCTGCAAAAGATTGAATTGTGCATGGTTGGAATTGCTCAACTACATCTTTCAAGACAAAACTGCTCTGTAGCTCTAGTTGTCATGGTTTGGGGAAAAAAGTACCGGTAGGTGGCGTGCAGAAATATTCAACACTGCTCGTAGGTTTTATTGGGCAAATGCAAGTTCTTTTCACTGCAACTGGCTTTGAGTATGGAGACATTTAAGAAGTAATTTTAAGAAAGAGGTCCCTGGTAAGCAGGCAGGATGTGCATGCAAGGGGAAAAATGAGTGAGATTAATTTAATCCATTCTTCATCTCTCTTCTCAAGCAGCTCTTCACTTGCCGCTGCTTCTTTTTTTAACACATCCAAAGCAAGCATACTCCAGCAAGGGTCTTTTCCTCTCCAGGCTTTACACTGCCGTCTTCTTTTTTGTAATGGTGCCCAATATACATGGCTAGACTTTTGCTCTGCCTTGAGGAGGAGAGCACTGAAAAAGAAGAAGCTTGTTTCTTTGAACTTTATTAAAATATGCAAGTAAGAATAATCTGCAGGGAAGATCAAGCATTGAATATCTCAGGTGGAAATATCAGTGCTTTGGAAAGTCACGAGTTCATGAAATGGGATCTGTTTGATGTTCTTAATTTTAGTGGGTGTTGATATTGCATGTCAAACTCCTTAGTCTTGTGTAATCTTCCTGCAGAATTGGAAATATTCACTCTATTATTGTTTTTATTATTATAATTGATGTGTGTGTATGAAGTATCAGCAATAATTAATTTCATTTATGATGCTAGTTTTTTATAGCAGCCAGCTGACACTGACAACTTGCAGAACTTAAAGTAGAATCAAATGACTTTGCTGCCAGCAACTCTAGCACATAAAGATGCTGAAATAATTTGTATTTATAGATAATCATGGATGTGGTTGTCTGCACATGAAAATGTCATGTTTGATAGGTATATTTGATCATATTAGTGATGTTCTGCCTCCTGCTCAGTATTTTTTCCAAGAATGGTTTGGAGATTGCAGGTACTCCTCAGCTGCTCTACAGAAAGATATTATATAGTGTTATTCAATTGAGTGTGATATAGAAGATGGCCTACAAGAAAAACTAGTTTGCTAGTAGGCTGATGAATATTTTAGAGACAAAATTTGGGAACAACTGCATAAGTATGTGTAAGTTGCTGCTATCAACCAACTTTGTTCAAGCATTTACAGTGAACAGACATCTTCAAACATCCACTCTTAAAAATGCTCTGACAAATATTTTCTTCCCTTTCCACTCTTACCATGGTTCACTGAAACTGTGTGAAAGTATATCAGAATTTAGAGGTGAGATTTCTGTGCAAAGATGTGATAAAATAGTGTCTGTGTAAACGATTGAGGGCGAAAGTACTAGCAAAGCTTAGGAATATACAGTGCTGCTTGTAGGCTTACTAGAGCTAACACACATTGCTGCTCATGGTGGTTCAGACTGGAAAAAAACTAAGCTCTAGATCATTGCTAGCTTCTAGCCAGGTACATTGTAGAACTGGGAGTCTCAATGCACTGGAGTGCTTTGCTTTCATAAGGGTGAGATAGGCAGAATTTTTGTCTTCTGTAGAACAGGGGGCATGGAGCTGTGTAGTTACAGCAGATTTGTCAATTAAGAAAAATATTTTGGAAACTTTGCTTATATTTGTAGCTCATGGTTTCTATTTGTCAGTTCTACTTGTTAGTTGCACTGAACAAAATGTATATTCTAAATATAAACTGAGCTATCCTGTGTTGGCTTTTTTTTTCTTGTTAAGTTTATTTATTCTATATGTTGCTTGCCTTCTGTGTTTTGTCTTAATTACAGCTCCTTCGTAGCAGTCCATAACTTCCATGTTTCTTGGGACAGTATACAACCATTTAAATCCAAAGCAATAAAACCTTTCCATCATGCCATTCCCTCTTGATTTCTCACTTTCATATGTGTGGTAGTGGTTCTTAGATGAAAGTTTATAGATAAGGCATACATACAATTCACTTAATCAATTGATTTTGTATTTCAATACATTGAAATGATTGTAAATATTTTATTTCTTGACAATTGAGTATTCTATTTCTAATGGCAGAGTAAGATATCAGACGAAATGTAAAAGGAAAGTGCTGAATTCTGTTCTATCGTATGCTTTACCCCTCAGTTAAAATAAAGCATGTTAGTATTCAACCTAGATGAATGGTTAAATGACAAGGTTTTAATTTTTTATTTGCTCTTTTGGCATGGACTTTAATAGTAGTGTATGATCTGAGTTTTCTGGTGTAGAGCTTCGGTGCTACTCTCAGTCTGTAATTTTTGTTGGGATTTTTCTGGGGGAGGCACTGAAATATTTCTGAAAAGGAAATGCTTTTTTTTTTTCTCCTGTCAAAACATGAACTTTTTGTGGGACAAGCTGATTTTAATGATTTCATTTTATTCAAATTGAAATTTAGTGTTCTTAACCAGAACACAGTTCTGTGAATTGATGAATCCTGTCACTCACGGTAATGAATAAACTGTATTTTAGAAATTAGTACTTTGTAGGATAAGCATTATATTGGTTTTGTGCTTATGATGTATACTGAGAATTATTTCTTCTGTGTTCCATTGAGAGAGAAAATGTGATCTATTGTAGGCCTATTAATATCTTTCCTGGATGTCTTGAAAAATGTATTTGGAAGACACTGGGTAAGAGAAGATGGTATATATATGAAGCAAGATACACAGTCCTATTAAAAAGCATCTAAATTAAGGAAGAGTGATTAACTGCAATTTGAAACAAAATGCTCCTTAGTAATATTCAGCCTAGTAAATTCCTTTCAAGTTGTATAGACCTCTTAGAGGCAGCCAGTCAGCTATTTGTGCCAAATAACCTCAGAATGTTCAGGTCTCTGAGCCTGTGTGTACTATACAGCAGAACAGGTTACTACAAGCAGGCCAGGGACCATTGCTCAGGACAGTAGTGCGAATCCACAGAGGTCAGTTCAGCCAGGCCAAACATAGTGGAAGATGCAAGGTTAGAAAAGTAATTCTCTGCTATGATTTTAAATAATTTATAAATATGATGATGTCACCTCCTTTGCAAGGACATCAGCTTTATTTCATCAATCCCAGAGAACTACTTAGCTCAAAAATAGAGTGAGCTATCACAGAAGAGTGCAACTTCATGGTGGGTTTCATTTTTGATCTCAGCTGTGTCCTATATGTATATACACATACAGACGCTACTGGGAGGGCTGAGTATGACTTTGTAAAGGGAATATCAAGCCTAGTTACAGAGTGAGAAAAGAGTCTGCTGCTGACATTTTGTGCATGAGATCTCCCAAGCACAGAGGAGCACCCCCTCAGTAGTGGTGTGCAGGGTAACTGTCTTTCATGTTGTTTGTAGGGTTTAAGGACTCTTGCTAAAATAACTTGCATAGCAGTTGTGTGCTCAACGCTTAAAGCTGGAGAGCTGTCTCTGATCTCAGTGTTACTGTCTGCAGGATTACAGTTACAGTCTGTCTGGCCTTGTTAGGAGACATTTATCTGGAATTAACAATGGTCAGCCAGGTGTTGGCTCCTACGATGCACAAACAGAAGGGACTACAAACATTGAGTATAACAGCTATACTAGTAGAGGAGTAATACCTAGCTTAAGGTGTAGATTTGCAGGAATAAGGCTTTGCTTCTCTTTTGGGATGATGTATTCTTTAATACATCAATATTCAATAAATAATTTTGGAAACAATTTTGAAAACCTTACTTCAAGTGATATTATTTACCTAGTTGCTCATTGTTAAATGGACAGTGATTGAGAATAGTCCTTTTATTTTTTTTCCAAGCCCATTTCACCCCCCCCCTTTTTTTTTTGTAATTATTATTATTATTTGTATTTAGACAGATATTGTTAAAGTTGAAGCTAGGAGTGATCATAAGTAATGGTATATAGATAGACCACTACATGGATCAATGTTTAAATATGGACACAAACAGGCAATGCCTACTTATGTGAGAACGTACTTTCCCTAAAAATGACTGTGCAAATTAAAGGAATACATTTGGCTTAACTACAGTGGGACATTTTAAAACCTGAATCTGCCTTAGTTAAAAAAACCTTTGTAATTGCATTAATAGGTGCACTTGGTACCTCTTAGAAATAGGCTGTAAAATGTGTACAGGCTGTTAATATTTTTATGAGAAGAAACCATTGTAGACCACAAACTCTGTGAGGTAGGCTTCTTCTCTAATTATCTTTTCCCTGAGGTACCCATTATACCTCATGGAGGAATAAATTTTATTAATAATTGTATTCATTTAAATGGGAAATGGTTTCTCAAAAGAAGAAACTAAAAGGGGCAGGATCAGAAAAGGAAATGAAGGCTCCACCTTGATACTAACAAGGTTGATTTTTGAATGTCCTGCAGTTATGTATCCCCATATGATACCTTGGGTAAATGCACTTGCTTTATTTCGTACATGAAGTCATACCGACTTTAAATGGGAACAAATCTTATGAATAGTCCCTACAGTATTTTTTTAAACACTCGGTTTATTTTAAGGTAAGATTTGATTATATTTTGTGTTACGTTTCATTACATTGATGTGAGTGCTAATTACTGCGTTCCGCCATAACAGTGTTTTTAACTTTGTTATAGTCATACTAAATCAAAAAGAGGATATTCTTGTACCAGCTATGGTAACTTGTTATGCTTTAAGACAATGTGAAGAGTGTTAAGACTCCACAGTTTCCAGTAGTGGGTGACAGAATGAAAACAAGCAATGGAAACTCCTGCCTCGAAGACTGCCTGATAATTGCTATGGGTAAAAGGAGAGGTCTATAGTGACAAACATTTGAATTAATAAATATGATGCTGTTGAATAAAGCAAGTTGAGATGCATCCTAGCTTCTGAGCAATTGGACTGTATTCACTGCAGTCAATTAATACATCCCCCATGAGCAATGTGTGTGGGACAGTGGTGCCAGATGGTTATTGTAATAGCCTCTCATGTAGCTTGTTGTTACTGTATGAGGTGATTACTTACTGACCAAATAAAATCACCCTGCACCTGCATTGTTGTGGAAATGGTGGTGGCTGGCAGGTGTGGCTACTGGCAAGAACAGGCTCATATAGCAATGGCTGAATGCAGGGTCAAAGGTTGCAGAAAATTTTCCAACTTCTGACATGCACTGAGAAAGGTGGGAAGGTAAGTAGTGTTTGAACACAGAAAGAAATGTGATACTGAATGAAAGGTGTTTCTAGAAATGGCTATGCTATGAGACAGCAGCTTTTGCTCAGGGCAGCTGTACTACCTTAAAACCTGCCCAGGAAAGAAGGAATGAAAATTTCTTAGAAAGTAGCAACCACATCTTCTTCCCATCAAGGACAGAAAATATCTGTGTGCCTGTAAATGGCCTCTGCAGGAGAGGAGGAGGAGCCAGGGATCAAACATCATTCACTGCAGTTCCCCTCTGCTATGCAGGCTGACATGAGATTGTAAACAGAGCCACTTGTTTGGGAATCTGTATTTTGTATGTTATAAGCCTTCTTCTTTAGTGCAGAAGGCATCATTATGATCAGCCTTCAGAACCTCACATTATGCAATATAGAATTTCATGCTGAAATTGCTGTATCTATCCTACAGGATGGAGCAAATCTTTTAGACAGGGAGAGTTTCAGTAAGAGATGGGTGTCCTTATGTAGACATATATGGAGTTGAGTGTCCATGTAAGTCCGTATATGGGCTTTATAGATTAAATGACTTCTGGCATGTCTCAGGGTAAGCTCAGGAAACTAAGCCTCTTTCTGCACAGTAGTTTCATTCTAGGGAGGTTTTTAACTCATGACTTGAGGGTAAGTGGTACAACACCATCACCATTCCTGAGAATCCTCTAAGGCAACAGTTCTGAGAGCTGAATTTTTTTTCCCGTTTAAGTGGGATTTAATGCAGTCCTAATGATGAAAATGAGTTGACAATGCATTTTTCTTCTGTTGCTCGTTATTTTTTTTATTTTTAAGATAGCATCCACCTATTAAATTTATCCTAAAGTCTTAAACTGTGGCCTATGACTTCCTAAGTGCACAAGTGCTCTATGTGTGTATTCATTCAAAGGTACCACAGATCTTCCAACAAATGCAGTAAATTCCAGAGATAACACTTGGAATTTGGGTACAGCTTCAGTGGAAGAGCATAAGATCTTGATTGTATGGTTCCTTAAAACATAAGTTACAGACTGTCGCCTCTGGTGAGATACGACAGGGCTTTAAGATAAAGGCTTGAGCTTGACTCTGTCTTACATCACATACTGAAATACCAGTTAAGAAACTGTGACTGTTAGGTGAAAATATCGCTAGCCTGGAGTTGAGGATGCTCATCTGAGAAGGGAGTTTCTGTTGTACTGCATGTTTATTTACGTATGCCTATTGGAGCCACATAGTTGAGGAGTAGGTTTTCTCTGACTCTTTGCCAAATTTTGATAGCATCATGGTGAGGGCACTGTGCTGGTAGGAGAGGGAAGTGTGTACGTGACTTTCCTGTTTCATAGGGGAATGTCTACACTGCTGGAATTGGTGCTGGAATTAAAAAGACATGATTGTTCTTGTAGCATTCTTCCTGAAATTTCTCAGTTCCTGAAATTTGTCCCCTAACTAAAAAGATTTGGGAAGCTTTACTGAATCCAGCATAAATGAAACAATACTTATGGCATATGGATTGTGCACTGAAGAAAATTCCCCCAGCTCAGCACATGAATAATTGGCATATCCTGCTCCACGGAGAACTAATCAAAGGCAACAGAGTAACATTACTGCATAAGCTGCTATTGTTGGAAGGAGTGGGATGGTGTGATAAAGAGACTGTTCAGAGGCTGAAGCCCTTGGACTTTGGGCTGTTAGACTGGACTCTTCACACACTGGGATATGGAAAACATTTTGACTTTTCAGAGACTGATGGTCTACCTCAGAAATGGGCCCCACTAAGATCTATAGATTTTGAATATATTATTTACATAGCCCATGGTTGTACAAATGGTTACAACTAAACTTTGCTTTTTATGTTCCATTCCCGTCAATGCAAATTGTTGGAAAATTTGGAGAAAGTATTTTCATTCCTACCTAGGTATGATATTCTGTGAACTTATCTCTGAAAAACTATCTGTCTTTGAGGAGAAAGACTCCTCAAATTTGTCCACACCTTAGCCCTTTTTACTTTCTCCCTTTTTGCATCATTTCTGTTGCATAAAACACAAAATTTTTCTTTATATTACTTCCAAACAATAGGTCCTCTATTTCTCTGATATTTTGAGAGTGAAGCTTTGACTTCAATCGCACCTGATACCTCTACTAAATCTGTGAAAACTCTACAGGAATATCAGGTGCATCTTTCTTTGTAATTGTTCAGTTTGCCCTGAGAGTGGTAATAAAAACTAGTTATTTTGTAGAAACTTTCTTTTTGGCACTCAAAATTTCAGAAAATAAAATTTAGTGGTGTTATTGTGAAACGGTCACTTTATTCCTGACCAATGTTCATTTTTCTCTTCTAGAATGTGGCCTTCCCTTGGAAATGTACACTTAAAAGATTCTAAGGGCATGAAGAAAGTGCATTATTTTTTCATAGTGATGCTCTTTAAAAGGCAGTATCTAGACACAAATTGTATGTGGAATTGCACAAAAATAGAAGGCATCTGTTTGGAAGTGACTGATCAAAAAATATTGTCCTTCTGTTTCCCAGGGCTATTATTTTTCAGTTGGCAGGGGTGAGGTATGAAAGAAGATAATTGTAGCTATACAAGCGCTGGGCTAAGAGGCAGGAGGGTTGGAGAGGGGGCGGTAGAGGCTGGCTACCTGCCTCAGGAAAAAGGACGGTAAGCTCTGCTGTGGGATATGTGGAGATATGGAGGGGCTTGATGTGTAAAGAAAAGAAGACAAAAAAGATTAGGAAAGTGATTGAAATAAGATAAATATTTAAGATGTATAAAAAAAAAAAGTAAGATTAGGAAACCAGCTTTTCAAAGAAGAGTAAGGTAAGAGAAGTGATATGCGCATTGTAGTACTAAGGTGGTTACAGTGCAGTAGGCAGGGTTTCATTTGTTCTGTGGAGGGCCGGGTGGGTTTTCCTTGGCTCATTACTAACAGGACCCAAGGGAATGGCATGGAGCTGTGTCAAGTGAGGATCAGGTTGGGAATTAGGAGTGAGTTCTTCACCAGGGGATTGTTGGGCACTGGAACAGGCTCCCCGGGCAGTGGTCATGACTGCAAGCTGCTGCAGTTCAAGGAGCATTTGGACAGTGCTCTCAGACATGGGGTTTGAATTTGGTATAGTCCCATGTGGAGCTAGGAGTTGGACTTGATGATACTTGTGGGTCCCTTCCGACTCAGGATATTCCATGATTCCAAAATTTGATTTCTGTTCAAGATAAGTAAGGCTAAAACAAAACCAATCCACTGGAATTTTTGACCTTGCATCCCCTATGCTTCGGCTCTATCTTCTGAGAGACTGATAACAATATTCTTTTAATCCAAGGAGTGACAGGAAAGTGACTTCAGTAGGATGTGTATCTTATTCCCCTTGAAATCAGTGAAGTTTGGGTGTCTGACTTCCTTTGAGATGCTCAGCTCAAGCGACTTGGTCAAGGTCACTCAAAAAGTGTGGTGGGAGGTGAGACTTGAATTTAGTGCCTCTGGCTATTCCTTTTCTCTCCATGACCTTTTCTTCCCTGGGACACAGTGAAGTCTAGAGGCTATTAACCTCCAGGCTCTGTAGTTCAGGAAGCAAGGAACAGCTGAGAAACAGTGTGCCCAGTTGACCTAGAAGGGTTATATAAATACATACCAAATTTGAGTTAAGGAATGTTGGTGTCTCCCTCTCTTTTTCTCTTTCTTGCTCCTTTATTTTAGGCTTTGGCTGAAGTAAGACATCCCAAGCCTTATCATTTATTCTGTGGTTGGTCAGTGTGAGAAAATCCTTGATGTATCTGTGCCTGTGCCAAGGTGGAGCAGCACTTTACCTGGAGAAGCATGTTCACTGAAGGGGAATAGTGCAGCTTTCTGTTTCTTTTCACTTCCTTTTCTTTCGTACTTGAGGCTGTGACCCTGGAGTACACAAGTGTAGCAAGAAAACTTTTTTGAGAGCAAAGATAGGTGCTGAAGAAAAGGTGCATTAAGATGTGGCAAGGGGATAAAAGTTGACGCTAAGAGAGATTCAGCTTGAGGGGGGGGGGGCGGAAAAACAGTCTAGCTTATGAAAGTTTGTAACGTACATTGTTGCAGTGTGTCATCTAATGAGTGATGTCCCAGTGAAAAGGAAACCAGAAATTGTCCTTGTCTCAAGGTAGGGTATGCTAGGATAGACTTAGAGTCCTTACACCAAGACAGAGGCTACTAAGGAAGATTATCTGAATGCCTGCCCTACTCCTACTACTATATATGTAGTGCCTGCCCATCTCTTGCTACCAAACTTCGTCATGTCCCTTTGAAAATCTTTATTTTTCTGAAAAGCTGACATCCATGTTTGTGAGTCCCTGTTTTGAATGGAGATCCTGGAGCCTTTTTTTTTTTTCTGACTTTGGAGAATGTCCTACTTTTTTTTTTTTTATATTCTGGTTAGTGAGTTTTAAAAGCACTTAATGATGTCTCTTTTAAAGCAACCAAACAGACAAAACCGGCAAATCCTTCCCCGTCCCCCTCCTTTTTTTTTAAAAAAAAAAATATATATATATACCAAATATTTTGTTTTGTTTTGCTTCATAATAGCTGCCTACAGCAATTCACTGGATTAAGTTGAATTCATTTTCAAAGAAAATAATATGCAACTGCTGTAAATTTGTGTGTTAATTACGGTTTCTAGTGATGACTAAACTCTTGTGTGGAGATCACTTTGTTCTGTGTGCATGGGGATCATGTCTCTGTGTGAAAGACATCCAGATTGAGGAGGGATTTATTTACCTTCGAGCAGGCAAGGGAATGAAGGGTGAGAGGAGGATTTAAACTAGCTTTTGCTGTCTGACACTGAGGCCAATTTTCAATTTTATTGTTGCAGTTTTACCAAAGTCAGGTCTGTCATCCAGGAGTCAGCATCTCTCTCTTGGTATTTCTATATTGTGTTAGTTTAAAATTAAGATAAGGTTTATCTGGAAATGTGACCTCAGCCATACCACTGAAGCTTAGCTAAATCTACCGGGCAGAGTTAAAGTTACTTTTGGGAACACATCTCCTCTGGGTATGCAGAGATTGATGTCTTACCTCAGCAATGTGGCTTAACCCAAATCTAGGCTGACTAGTGGCTGTGTGTTTTGAGGTGACCTGATTCTGATTTCCTGGTCATACAAATAAGAAACATGACTAGGTATGGTCTGGTTCCTCTTTGATCCCTTTGGGTTTCTTCTCTGTCAGTTTGAGTATGTAAGGGCTGGTGTGGTAAGTCTTGGCTAAGGGACATGACCTTTCTATGGGTTTAGGCTGATGTGACCAGTAGGTTGGCAGAGCTGTGAGCCCTCCTGCTACATGACCACGAACAGTGTCTCATATGATCACACACAACTTCCCACATGCTCACGGGGGGGGTTCTTCCAGGACTCTATCCACTAGCCCCAGCTCAATAGTGCAAAAGGGTTTCAAAGGGACTCAATATCTCACTTACAGAGTCTTGGTCTCATCCACTCTCTGTAGAGGGTTGAGGGTGCTGTGTAGGTTTGGAGAGCTAGCGGGGGAGGAGGAGAGCAATGGCTCAGCTCATAAGGGTCTGTGTGTCAGGGCAGCAGAGTTACTTGTATCCTCTCTGCTTGAGGTTTCTTTTATATTGAAGGAGGAGTTTTGTTTTGTTAAAATCTCTGTTCAATGTGACCAGGAGCAAACTTTTCTTGTTAGCACTTATTTACAACTGACAATTCTCAATTAGCATTTGAGCCTTAGATTCCCATTTCTATAAATCCCTAATGAGAGAATAAATTACTAATGAAAGAGCTAAATCTCAGGGCCAAAGTCTTACTTCATTAACACACTAACGTAAATCTGAAGTGTTTCTGTTTGCATGAGTTGTTAATTCACAACAACACTAGTGTAACCAATGTAGGAATTAATCCTTGAGGCTTTTGTAGTGGGCAGCATAAAGTGATGTTGTTCTGCCTAATTTTCAAACTTATTTGGTCTTACGGAAATTATTTCAAATGTTTCTGTAGTGATTTTTTTGACTTTGGAAAATTTGATTCCTTTAAGTGTTGTGTTTTCTTCCTTCTCACATCTTCTACTTGGGGAAGAAAGACTGTGTGGAAACATTAAAACCTTTGTCACCTTTTGTTATGATTACTAAGGCTTTTATACTTATTTTAACTTACATTTAATTACTAAAAGGCACATCTCATAGAAAATAGGAACAATTTAATCTTCAATAATATTAGAATACAAGTAACTTAGATTCAGTTTTAAAAGTCTCTTGGTAATCTGTGGTAAAGTTAAGAGGTTACAACTGGTAGCAAAGGAAGTTTACTATACTAACTATATCCCTGGTTTGAACACTTTATAAGAATGATAATGTTCGGTCAGGGGAGGGTTATTCCACCTGGTGCAATCACTGGAAGTGGACCCTTGTTCCAAAGGTCTTTTTAAAGGATCTTCAGGAGAGGTCTCTTAGGAAATCACCTAGGTGATAGTGCGCATCTTATTGACCAGTGATGTTGTCTTTGACAATGTCAAAAAAAATAGAATAAAAAACATAGGCTTTCCTTATTACCACAGTTTCAAAAATATGTGAAAGGCACTGGGCCCAGGCTGGCTGGGTGCTGAGTGGTGTCTACCACTTATTGCTACACACTGTAATGCAGTGGCCTTCTTCATCCTGAACACTCAGTAAAGTTGATGAGGGTTTAGCTCAAGCTAATAACTACATGACACAGACATAGTGGAAACCTCAGGCATACTGGAAAGAGCCCATCAGGATGCTGGAATGAGGACCATCAAGATGGCGAAGGGCCTGGAACACCTCTCTTTTGTGGAATGGCTGAGAGCTGGGACTGTTCAGCCTGGAGAAGAGGAGGATCATGGGGATCTCATCAGTGTGTATAAATACCTGAAGGAAAGGTGTAAAGAGGATGGAGCCAGGCTCAGTTCAGTGGTGACCAGTGACAGGGCAAGAGGCAATGGCCACAAACTGGAGCACAGGAGGTACTCTCTGAACACCAGGAAGCAATTCTCTGGCGACAGAGCACTGGCACAGACTGCCCAGAGGCTGTGGAGTCTCCTCCTTGGAGATCTTCAGAAGCTGCCTGGACACGGGCCTGGGCCCCCTGCTCCGGTGTCCCTGCTGGAGCAGGAGTTGAACCCAGAGGTTCCTTCCACCAGTCAGTGATTCTGCAGTATGATCCCAGTTTATGATCAGCAGAATTTGAAAAGCTGAATGTTACAGGTAAGAGCTGTATTATAGTCCAAATGTTAATAAAACACAGATTAAAATTTCCTCTGTTATGTTTGCAAAATTTGTCTTTTAATGAACTCCTTTAGTAAAGATGTTCAGAGACTTTCTTGCAGAGAATATAAAGTAATTAATTAGAAATCATAACTAATATTGCACTGATGGCAAATTATAAATTTAAAATT
Source organism: Numida meleagris (assembly GCF_002078875.1). Taxonomy (NCBI): domain Eukaryota; kingdom Metazoa; phylum Chordata; class Aves; order Galliformes; family Numididae; genus Numida; species Numida meleagris. The sequence continues at coordinate 112,910,328 of NC_034410.1, read as the reverse complement.
ATTATATTTGTGAAGGAACAGTTTTACAATTTCTCCTAAGCTGAGAAAGTTAAAACATGTTTGGTAAAGGACAAAAGACAACGAAATGTTGAAACATTGGCATAATTACAGCAAAAATGACTGTACAGCATCTTTATCATGACTTAAACTATATGACTGTGAGTTTCTGGTGTTCTTAAACCATTAGCATTCAATTTTGAAGTATGCTGTATATTATCTATGATTGTACTGGCAATAGGAAATAGAAAAAAGTGGAAAAAATTGTAATTACAAGCAGATATTTTGACTATGCTGAAATGAATCGAGAGGAAGAACACAGTCTTCTAGGTCTTAGGATCTCTCTGTTAAGAAGCAAAAAGCAAGTAAATTAGAACAAAATGCAAATATTTAATGTATAACATTAAACTTTAGTATAGTAATCATAAGATAAGCTGTTATTCTTGTGAAGGACTGAGTGAGTAAAAGCTAGTAAAGGAAGTCATCTTTAGCAGAAAGTCAAATCTGACACACATAGGTCTGGACTTGTAGTTCATAGCTGCCAAAGCCACTGCTGTATTCAGTTAGATAAGTTGAGATTATTGTTGTAAGGGCTCTCCAAGAAGTTAAGATGTGATGCATCAGCTTTTCCTTGAACAGTGCAAAATATTTATTTCAAACCTCTCTGTGACTGAAGATAAAACATGGATTTGATGTCACACAGTTGGCAATGGAAGACTCAGAATTACGCATTCCGAATTGTACATGGCCTGCTTTATAAACGCTGTTTTTAGTATAAAAGCATAGTTGTCATCTTGCTAATACACCAATATGTAAACAGCAAAATGATGTGGAAAAAATGGAAAAGCAAATATAAAACATTTTGTAACAGCTTACTTTATTTCTTGTAAATACTTCTTTTTTGGTGACATACTAAAATAAACAATCATAAGTAGAACTGCAGCAATTTTTGTGAGCACAGTGATATCTGAATAGAAATGAGGACTGGAAGTGATTCTTAAGTCTAATGTTTGCCAAGAATTTTTCTTTTTAGGTGTGTGGGTTTTTTTCTGTGTGTTTAAATTTTTGTGTGAGTACAGTATACTTTGGACAACCAACACTTCTTTTGTGACTATAAAAGTTCAAACAGATCTGAAAATGCAATAAAAGTATGATTGCACACTGCCTGACATATATTACAATTGATTAAGTATAATCATGGTTTCTAAATCAAAGAATAAATGTAATTCTGACTGTTTCTAGTTAAGAGAAACAAATGGAAGACTACAGAACAAAATAAAAACATTCTTAAATATTCAAAATAAATATTCATCAGCAAAAACACATTTCATTGTCTACTGTATTTATGTTTTACAAGAGGCATTTTTAGAATTAATAGCTTTGTATATACCTTAAGTAAATTGATGAGGAAGGATTTCTGCCAGATACTGTGGTGACGGGATTTAGTTTAAATCCTTAAGACAGATAGATAGAAGTAGATTAACTGGCCTTGGTTATTTCATGTTCCCTGACTGAGTGGAAGCACGCTTCCATGCTCAGCTGGAGCATCCCAGCAGCCTGCAGTCGTAATGTGCTCACTGCCTTTTGATGCATCTTGTTTAACATTTGCTCAACACATTTATTCAAATAAAGCTGGGCATTTATTTATCCCTTATCAAATGAAGTGGGGCAGCTCTAGGACAAGAGCAAACATGTAGGATCAGCAGAGGAACCTTCAAGCACCTCTTTTCAATTTTTATTCTTTTGGTGATAAGATAATTCTTAGCAAAGAAAATATCGGCATCAAAAAATATGCTCGTGAAAAGATTTGCTGTCCGAACTTCAGGTAACATTTGCTCAATCTCTGACAATGCAATGAACTTTAAAGCTGTAAGAAATCAAAAATGAAACAAACAGCCTTAAAACCAAATCGGATTCCTCCCGTACACCAACCCGAGGCAAACCAACTAACCCAACTCTGGGAACATCTAACCCAATCAAATAAATAAATCAACTTAAGGATAAGGCTTAAGACGGGGTATGATTAGACTTTAATTCAAGCACTTGAAAGATAAAACACACAATGATCTATCTGGACTGGCAGTTGTTTAGATTAACGTGAATAAAGAACTGTACATAGTGTAGCTTCTAAGTGTAATGCGCCAATTGCTCTGTACATTGCCCTTGCTCATTTTCTCTCTCTTGTTCTTATTCATATTGATTCTTGTTCTGTCTTGTGCTCATCACTTTGAGTTGTATAAATAAAGAATCTACTGGATCACCAGCACTCTTAATCACAGATGATATTCGGTTTTGGCCTTGCATCTTCAGTCCTTTTTTGTTATCTGCTTTAAGGATTAAGTGCCCAGACCTCCCCTTAGGTCAATCTAGCACGTCCCACACTGTCAGCAGGTCACACAGGTGCATTGTGGTGACGGTTCTGGAAGGTAAATGCAGAATTCCTCTCTGGGGAACAAATCTGTCAATGTATCCACAGTAATTTCCTGTGCAAGCTTTGCTTCAGTGTGTTTACAGCAAAATCCATGTTTCAGCATCCCAAACATGTGAAATGTGATTTTAAATATAAGAGAGTACCCCCTTAGAAATTACCTCCTAACCCTGTAACAGTGAGTGTTCTCACATAAACATGCTAATCTCCAGAGAGCATGAGAGAAAAAGATGTCTTAAAAATTATGGTGATTTAATTTTATTTTGCCCTAGAATGACATTCTCCTGAGTATTTGTGAAAATGAAGATGAATATGCAGGGCTACATTTGGTTGATTTTGCGCCAGATGGCCAGTTGCAGAGGCTGAACTAAGCTGAACTGATTGATTCATTTTTGCCATATTGCATGCTGGCGTTTACCAGAGTTCACATCGTTACATACTAACATTTTTGGTGCTTTCTCTTCTTATTTTTATTTTAGTTTTCTCTGTTTCTTGGGATGACTGACCTCTGCTTTCATAGTGGATTCTCTGTCCTTTTTTTTCTCCCTCAGTCTTTAAAAGAATCAGTCAATCAGTCTCTTCCTTACCCATGTGTTGATTTTTTGTTTTGTATTTTTTTGTTTTTTGTTTGTCATAAAAAAAATTAATAAACTGTTCACAGGGACAGAAAAAAGAGAAAATGCAGAGGGCAAATATTTTGCTCCCAAACTCTAACCTTCCACCCTGATTTATCACGCGTTAGCAGAAAATATAGCATCTTTTGATAAAACAGAGTTCTTACAATTCTGTGGTTGCAATTTACGTGTTATTTTTTGCACAATACAATAAAACATTTAAATTTCCAGTCTTCTAACTTTCATAAAGATGTTCCTTTAAAAGTTAATGGAGACAGCATCAATAGTTACACACAAATTACTTCAGAATCTCACGAAAATTAATAGAAAATACAACATTTCAATTTGTTTTTAGTGATTTTATAGATATTTGTAATAAAAAAATACGTAGGAAGTAGGATACAGTATGTAAAAATATAAATATGCATCTCGTAATTTAGAATAAGAATATTTTAAAGGGAGATTTAGAAGACCTAATGAATGTGGGTTTTCTTGTTAAGATATGTAAGCTTTGTAGAGAGTTCATTAAAACCTCGCTATAATGCCCTTCTATCAAAGTAGTACTGTATGTCTTTTAATTAATTTCTTTACATACACAAAGCCTGCTGGGATGTAAAATGATGTAAGATCCTCTCGAATGAGTTTTATTTTTTCTGTAAAATGCAACAGTTTGATCATTTTGTAGAAGAAAAAAATCTGTGTATATGCTACGAGGTAAGTGTAGGTAGAGTAGTCTTTTATCATACAATCATCCACATTTATAATCGGAATCTTTCTTCTCACTCTTTAATTAACCATAACTTGACATGTAATGTCGGAAGCTTCTTCTTTGTTAGTCCACACACCTTGTAAAGCACAATTCCTCATTGATGTTGTACTTTTGGCAAGGAGTGCTTTATAGGGTCAGAGGATGGGAATGACGTGATGAGATTTATGCTTTGCTGACAACATTACCCATTGATTAAAAGCAGGAATTTAGATCAAAATGTTGGTCAGAAAGAGAGGAAGAGATGGTGCAACCCTACCCTTACTGAAGCCAGGAGAGATTTTGCTGTGGACACACAAGGTACCACGATTTTGCGAAGAGAAATGTAGAAGGATAGGAGAAGTTTGGGATGTTCTTGTTACACAGGATTGGGCCTACAGATACAGCCATCAGCTTAATCTTGAGAACATCGCAAAGTTCACATGGTGCTTTATTGGGCAAATCCTTCACAGGGTCTTCATAATTGACATGGGCACCATTTGAGGCTGGAAATCCTCCAGGCTGCTTCAAGGTAGATGCTCCAACCAGATATATGGCTGCAGTAGGACAGATGATTTCTCCAGCAGCTACACCTGGAGAGGGCAATCCCCATAGCTCCATCTCTGCTTTCCTGCAGCTCAGTTGGGTGCACCCCACCGGTCTCAGACTCCTTCACCCAACCAACTCACACTGGTTCTTCTGCTGTGCTGGGCAATGCACAAGCAGCAGCATTGTTTTAACACATTTAAACCACCATGCATTTACTCATCAGACCCAAAGTATTCTCTGAACTTTTTTCACATAGCTCTTTTAATAGCTAGTGCAGTGAAAAATGTATCACAGTGGAGAAACCTGTCCTAAATTTTGCCATGTACCTCACCCCAAGGACCTCCTGACACTTAAGTTCGAAAATGCATGGTAGGTTTGATATAAATCTCACCTTTTCTTTAATGATCCTCTGCACATCATTGTCACCTATAATAGTTCTGTAAGTCAAACAGAGCAGTCAGAAACCCGGTCTACAGGATTGAGAAGGATTAAAAAGGGTGAACCTACAGTACTTTATTGACCTAGGTCCTCACATTAACCTGATCTGATCCTTTAATTACTATGAATAGAATAGGGCTTACAGTCCTACTTAATAACGCCCCATGCTTTTTATTCTATAAAGAGCTTTCCTATTCATGTGGCCTCTTCTTTTCAGATTTGCAGATTTGTAGCAAGAAGGAATGCATGTTTATTTTCTGGCACTCCAGGGGAGAAAGTTACCTAATGTGAATGTGTGGGATACTGGAAAGCATAGCTACAACTTTCCTCTTTTGAAAAAGTTATTTGAAAATCAGTTCTCATTCAAGTTATTCGTTATTAGGCAAGAAAAGGCAAAGTAGAAAGGGCAGCCAAAACATAAGATCTTAATTTTATAAAGGTAGAACAACCATAACATAGTTTCTATGCTAACTGGAACTAAAATGAAATTAGATCCATACGTTTTTCCCCTTCCCATACACTTTCACCCCCTTCCTGAAGGCTCAGAGAGCTGCCATGTTACTGTAATCTAGGCAGACTGATATATGTATATATGTGATCATATATATGGGTGATGTATGGTACTATAATTAATAATTGGTATTTTCTCTGGATTCAGGAAAGCAGCTGCAGCCCAGTGATAAGGTACTTTATGGGAATAAAATCAAAGCTGAGCATTAAAGATTATAGTTTGTTGTGATTGAGAACAATCATTTTATTTCTTGAACTGAACTGAAATATGAGTGGGCCACTGGGTTACAAACGAAAAGGGGATACAGGTTGTGATTTAGATCCTAAGATCTGTGCTGAGAGCTGTACAAAAAGTAGGAACATTCTCCCTAATTTTCAGATGAATTTATTGTGCCAGCACCTCATGCATATCCACCCAGAGGACAGGTGGAGAGAGCAATCTGAGACCATTTTTGAATTAATGGTGGAAAGATCAACAGAAGAGAAGTAGAGAGTTTGTTTATGTTAGGAGGATAAGAAAGGAGAGAGAGAAGGAAGAATCTGACCAAAAAAAAATGTGAAGGTGGTGGAAAGAACCTAACCAAAATCAGCTCTTTCTCTTGCAGTTATCACTTGCAATATGATTTGCCTGAACACACAGTCCTTTGACTACTGTAATTATAAAAAGATTATAATTGTATACTTAATTTAGAAGAGAAAGGGAATACGCCGTAGAGATTTTGCCGTTTGGAAGTTTTTCTGCTTATTAAGTAACAACATGTTTCATGCATTATTTTGAGGCTAAAACTTGATTAACATGCAGCAATGAAACCGGTCTAATTTTATTTTGCTGAAATTGCTGTAAATAGCACTGTTAGCAAAATAAATACTAAAAGAAGATGGTATTTGACAGCAAAGATGTACTTAAAATATTTTGTTATAATTCCTTAGCTTTCACAAGACAGGTATTGTTAGGAGTCAGTCTGATTAGTCTATCAAAGACACATCGTTGCCTCCTTCTTCCCCACCCTCCACCCCATTGAAGGTAGAATAATCTTTACTATGCTTTTAAAGAATAAGAATTTAAATTGAAGCAAACCTTGAAACTGCCAAAGCATGCTGATTATTGACAGGTTATATGGAAATGATTGCTTAAAATTCCACCCCACAGACAGACAGATAGACTTGCATAATCCCTACTTTAGCGTTATGGCCTTGCTCTCTATTGCTACTCTATATGGCTGTAATCTCAAAAGACCATTTATTAAATGTGAAATATTGTATGTTCCTGTAGCATCCTTCCTCGATTGGGTTTCTAGGGCCTTGTTGGGCAATTGATTACTCTGTGCACAATCGTGCTGCTTTAGGAATTAATGGCAAACCCCCCATTGTCTTCAGGGTTTAGGCCTTTTACAATTTTTTATAAGTTCATTATATTTTGCAAGTGATGGAGTTTAAAATGTGAGATTGGAAAGAGTTGCCCTTTACATCTTCCTGTGAGATGTTTTACCTTTAGAATGAAAAAGCATTTGGAACCTGTCGGACGGTTTTGATCTGTGGGATTAAAAGGAATCTGTACTGAAAATGGATTCATATAATTTTCTTTTTGGGTACCCAGTACTTGGGGGGAGGGGGAAGAGTGAAAAAATAACAGCTGATTTAATGTAAGTGGCCTGAATTCCCTCTCCTGGTGGGTCTTTCAAACCTCTGGTTTCTGTTCTTGCCATCGCTCAGTGAGTATCCCCCTCCCCTTTTTGTTAAAAGGCATTTCCTCTGAAAGCCTACAAAAGCAGCTTTCAATCTGATTAAGCTTCTCTTTCAAAAACATACAAAAATAGAGATGCATTTGGGTCAGTATCACCCCTGACTTCATTTGCCCATGTTGACTACCAAGGAAACTCTATGGGAATGAGGGTTGCTCCTGTGGTCAACTGGGCTAGCCAAAATTTCATTTTTGGCATTCCAGAGGGCAACAGTGAGAATAACCCAAACCCAAATTACTGCAAAGGCCGGGGCAGCTTGGTGCAGCTGTAGGTTTACAGCTGATAGATACCCATTTTCCAGCCTTAACCTGGAATCAGCAGCTGCCAGAGTGAGGTCGGGGGAAAGTCTGTCTCAGTCTGCTTCCAGGCCTGGTGTGCTGGCTCACCCCCAGTTAAAGCAAAAGAGCCTTAGCCTACCTGCCTGTGAAACGGGCATGAAATAAGGTGTTTTAGATAGGTTTTGTGAGGGACATTCTGTACCTGAAAAAATTTCCCGGTGTTGACTTTTCTCAGCATCTGCATCTTTCACTTGTCCATTTGTAGAAACACGTGCAATATTTGTCTCCAGCAGATTGGTGTTTGCTAGAGATATTTGTACAGCAATTTACAAAGGTGCTCTGATAACACGTGTAAGCATTCCAACAGGGTGGCACTGAAAAATAAGCTTGAACTGGAACTCTGATTTGTTCCTGCCCTCACAAGAGCTTTGTAACCTTTCTTAATATTTCTTTTGTTTAGTACGCGGTGATGCTGAAATGTAATCTTTATTACTAAATGAATGAATGACTGGTGCATTGCTTAGGGCACAGACTAAAAACCGTTCTCACGTGAAGCCTAAGTATTGCTGCTGTGGTTGTCCTGTTGTTTTATTAACTCAGAACAATGTTGGACTACTCTCTAAATCAAATAATCTCTGTGAAGTGTCTTCCCTCGGTGGCATCTTTGATAATGGAGAGTAGATTCTAAAAATACAATAAAAGCATAAAAGATAATATTGTAACTGCTTTCAAGAATGAGAAAGAAATGAACAAATACAAAAAAAAAGAAGCAGACTACACAGAAAGGAAAAAGAAGAAAATATAGTACGTGTTAGTTTTTAATCACCTTGTGTGAGTATTTATGATTTAATCTGCTAACATCCATGGTAAGTACAGCATAGGATTTGGTGAGTCTTTCAGCGCCAGCTGCACACTCTTATTGTCTGTGGAGAAGCAGAGAGAATTATTAAAAATAGTAAAAAAAATTTTTTTTTTTACCTTTTTTTTCAATTTATTAATTGAATTATAAAGTACATATTTTATTTTTTTCCCCTAATGCCCATCAGTTGCTATCACGTACATTTATGTGGAAAGCGGTTGTTTCAAATATTGTAACTGTTTTCTCCTCTGATTAGCTAAGTAAGCATCTTATGTTCTCTGAAGAGGAGAAATGGCCCTCGAGACAAAAGCATTTTTCCAGTGTGTGCGTATGTGTGTGTGCGTGCACGCATGCATGTCTGCATACACACATGCGGATACGCGTGTGCACAAAGCAAAGAGCTTCACAGGTTTATGACGGAGGAACAGACTCCTGTGGTTTTAATTTGTTTTTAAAATATGAATTCTGCCTGCAGACTGTCAGAGTGTAAAAGCTATTTTTGTTCTGAATGTGGAAGATATATATTTTTTTAATTTTTTTTTATACCAGTGACTTATACATGAAGCAGCATTCAGATGTTTTATGTTTCACATTTATTTAAACAATCATTGTCTCTCTCAAAATATTTTCCTGGAAACCTTATGTACAGGTAATAAAAGCCTTGCTTTGGAGCAGGTTCATCTGATAATAACAATACAAGGTTGTCTGATTATGCCAAAATGATATTGGAGAAAGGGGATTTTATTAACTCACTTAAAATGAAATCCATAACATCTATGAGCTTTCTCCCTTCCAAATGGACCAAAAGCTTCATTAGAGAACAGAAACCTTTTTTAAAGTATACATGCTAGAGTATAAAAATACATTTAAATTGAAGCCTAGGGAGTAAATGATAACTATTACATTTCTCTGCTCGAAATGCCTTCTTTAATTTTCTTTTCCCTTTTATTTATTTCTTTTTCTTTCTTTCTTTCTTTCTTTCTTTCTTTTTCCCATGTTAGCATCTTGATGCAGTATCTACCTGCTAACACTTCAGGCAATTCACTTCCCTGTTTTAAGCAGCTTGAGAGGTAACCTCAGTTCACAGAGCATCCTCAGAGCTGGGCTCAGTGCTGCTGGGTGCCCTACTTGTAAGATACCTTTTCTTCTCATGCCTCTGTATGGGTCAGCAGTACCTAGGTTCTGCCATCCACATCAGGCTTTAGAAACGCTTCTCTTCCTGGTGATTTTTATGTTCTTTTCACCTCAAGCACGCACTTGCTCTAGAAGAGAGTTTGCTTGGCATGTTTTGATGCAGAAATGGGAAAAAAAAAAAAAGAAAAAGAATGTTGTAGATATGTTCCTGTAGAAACAAGAAGTATTTCATCCCCATCTTTGCAAAGGCAAGCAATTGCCCAGTATCTCAGGCAGTCACATTCTCCTTTTTTGGCTGTCTGCAAGACTACACTTCAGTAGGAGCTGATGGTAGATAGTTTCATACAGTCTTCTGCTTGCATATTGGTTGCTTCTTGTAGGAGCACTTTGCCTGAGATTGGAACTCTTGTATTTTTTAGGCAGAAAGAAAGTGCATAAGAGGAATGCCTTCAGCTTTTATTCCCTTTGCTCTGCCGCATACTCCTTCCCATCTCTCCAGTGGGAACACTCTCTCCAGTCAGGATCTTCCCTGGGCCTCCTTCTACCAGAGCTGAGAAGGAATTCAGAAAGGCTTTCCTCATGCCACTCCAGTCTGAGCTGTTTGCCACTGTGATATTTTTTTCCTGTATATTTTCCATCTAGCTATATGTTAAAATTTTATTTCAAAGATTTAGTTTGAAAATAGGTGAATAAACAATTGAGTTCTATATATGAAAGGGTATTTTGATTAAAAGTCCTGAAGCTTAATTACCACCGCAGAGGTTTTAATATGAGCATTTCAATCAAAGCATTGAAGCATCTTACATTCTAGATGCAGTGAACTACAGATTTATCCCATAAAATGAGATATAAGAGCCTTATGCTTTCAAAAAAATTAACTTCATAAATTAGGGAAAACCATCTTTACAAACAAACAAGAAAAACAAACACCAAAAGCTTGGTTTTGGTTACTGGTGATTAAAAATATGGCCACTGTGGGGAAAATGTGTTGATCAACGCAGTGGAAATGACTGTGTGTGTTAAAAAGAAAACTGAAAAAAACTGAAAAGTGCTTTATTATTATTACTTAAATTAAAAATAACCATCTTGTAATTGGCAAAAAGTGAGGTTGGAAGAATTTTTCAAAGCTGACAATATTAAGTTTGGAAAGTCTTGGGAGATATGCCATTTATTTCACATGATTTCTCACCTTTCTTAAATACTGAATTCTCAGCAAATTTAACAACGTATCAAGATTTGGAAAATGACATGCAGTAAGTGCAAATCTTGAATGCCTGCTGTAGAAGTAATTTAATTTGGAGAAGCTGATTATTTTGATAAAAATCAGCCTCTTTCAGTAGGTTAACAGTTGTTGTTTGCTACTTGAAAAATATGATTAGTTTAGCAGAACTCGTTTTCTGTTACATCACGTAGCTCCTTCGGTTTTGAGTCTTATATCTCCTCGCGTATATTTTGCTTGTTTCTAACTGTTAGGCTCTGTACAGCCATACGTAGTTGCTCTCATATAGTTCCCCTGCTGTCATTTCCAGAGCTTCTTTGTATAGCTTCTGAATACCCCTCCAGAAGTAAATTAAACGTCCCACCTGAGTAAGGCCTTCTGAAACGTGCCTTGTTAAAAAGTACCCTACAGCATAGTGGGAGAATACACACGTTACTTGACCTACCTGCGTTTGCTCAGATACCGTCAAGACCACACCAGGCATGGAATCAGCTGTGGCCAGGCTCGCTCAGCCAGAGAAGCCTTTTTGACACTCAGACACAATTAGTTTGCCTTTACCGCTGCACTGCTGCACTATTTGAAGACAGGACTCCTGCCCCCAAAGGGTTAAACTCAGTTTAGAGTCAGAGTTAATCCATATGCTAATCTATTTTAAATATCCCTGCATAACTACTGGTATATTTTTAGAAGAGCAGTTTGTTGTTGCAGTTGCCAGCTCTTTCTGATGACACAACAAAATAGGGCAGAATATAGTTTTAATGGTTATTTTGACCGTTATCTTTTAAAAGGAGAAAAAAAAATCATAATAAAAAAAGCCCTCCTTGTCCAAGTATATTTTTTATTTGAATGTTTTCAGCCCGCACTCTGCAATCAGCCAATTACTGTTAGCAGTGTGATGGGCCCGAGGTATCAGCACCGAGAGCGTTCCTGTTGTCCCTCAGGTTAGGGATTGTTTTGCAATGATCACCCGTCCTGATTTGAAGATTGCATGACAAGACACTATTAAAGGAAGGGCAAGTATTCAATTTCTCGATGTCATTTTGCCTGGCCTGGTTTTGAAAATAGGTCATTGTATACTATCTGGATTTGTATATTGTAACAGCACCTGCTAGCATTTCTGTAGTAAGGGTCTAACCGTATTTTCATTATAAACCCCTATTTTCAGGGGTTTATAGACTGTAACTTGACCACAGAATGAAGCCTCTATCTAAATGGCGACACACCAGGTCTCCTCTTAGGAGCACGTTTTTCACACTGCACATCTTCCCAGAGACATATTCAGCCATTTCTGCAGGAGTGAAAAATGCAAACAGCATTTCAGTGGTGGTTTGGTATCGATAATAGATTCCTTCGGAAACAGCCACCACGCTATGTTTATCTTTTAATTAAAATGATATCTAAGAGAGCTGTGTTTGAGTAACTGTAGGGTATAAACGTTCATGACTGGGCACGTATATTTTAATTATGCAAATCCACAGCAATAAATGCCCTTATATCATGGAAGGATTTAACAGGGTCAAAAACTGTTTCTTTGAAAGGGTTTGTAAATAAATCAAATGGCCTGAATGACAAGTTTATGCTTATATATCTGTTTACATTGCTTTTTCCCATAATGTGGAATTGTTTCTGAGGGAGTCAGCATCACTCTCTGGCCTAATATTTTAAATTGTGAATAGATTCTCGCTTATGCAACTGAATCAGCACAGCTGTGCAAATGTGTGCATTTAACATTGATTAAATGCTTCCACCTCTACGTTACAAAATGCAAACGGAAGCCCCTTACCACCAGTAAATGTAGGTTTTTGCAAAATAGCTGTCAAGGAGCATTTCATCACCTGCCATCTACTTCCTGACATGTTTTACTTTTTGTTTTTAATACGATCAGGAGCAGCCAGGCAGCAACGGAGCAAAATGAAACTTCTTCTAACACAAAGATAATAAAATACATACGAGTAGCACTAAAGGATTGTCTGAAGACTGCAGATGCAAGGAAATTCAGGGTTAATGCTGCGTTACTTCATTTGGAAGTCAACCCCATTGCGCCTGTTTATTGCAGGGGTCCTCCAACAGCCAGAGCACAGATGCGCGAGAGGCAGCCGCAGAATGGTGGGCTGAGCCAAGCCTTCGGGTGGCAGAATGCAAAATTCCCAAATTTCTTGGGTTTGGAGGAGAGGGAGGAAGAGGAATATCATGGCCCTGTACGTGCTTAAGGCAGCACAGAAGAGAAAGGCGGAAAAAACTCCAGGCACAGGGCTGTGTGTTGGCTAGGTGCTGAGATTCCTGGAGGTATTCTTTCTACCTACTTCTTGAAATACCCATCGGTAAAACAAAATCCCCCATCCCCTGCAAAGCCAACAGTTTGCTCCTTAAATGTGTTTAGGCTTCATTTTAATGGAAGTGAAACATAGTCGATGGAGGCAAATTAAAACCATATAATTTTGTAATCTTAGTTTAGCAATAATTGCGGCAATAAAACAGTGGAAAGAATAATTGTGGAACATATGTTTGTGAGTGACATTATCTAGGTGACTTCCCTTTTACGGCAATGCGCTGTCCTATTTGTCTCCCCTCCCCATGCATTGGAATGACAAACCTGCGAGCCCGGAGTTAATGCTGATTGCAGCAGCTGCTTACACATGGAGTCTCCATGGCAACCGGGGACGTTGCCATGCAACCGTATTCTTTTAGGGACAGTGAAAATGCCCAAAGGCTTACTAAAAATACATGGAAGGGGGGAAAAAAAAATCTTAAATTTTCTTACTACTTTTAGTGGTTGGAAGGGACTGCGCTGCCGCCTGAAAGCACGGGTCGCGCAAATAAAAGCGTGGCCCTGACCTTTCAGAAATTGCTTGCCGTTGCTTGCAACCCGGAGCTTTATTGACAAAGATGACTTTTGATCGATTGTAAAATTGGTAGCCAACACGCGGCGGCGGCCCATTGCCATTGCGGAGGGGCTGAAGGTCAGCGAGTGCCATCAATGCCGGATCGATCAGAGGAGCCGAGAAATGCCGGCGTGTGCTGCCCCAGCAGCCTGCAGCGGGCTGCGCCGCGGAGCGAGCCGTCCTACCCGCAGCGTGACATCACCGCGCGCGGCTCAGCTGTTTCTGCAGTTTTCTATAAATAGCGAGATAAAAAATTGAAGGCTGCTTTTGGAGAATTTAGCCAGCCAATCTTCCGTTCGTCAGCAGACGAGACAGGCTGCTTTTATTTTTTTTCTTCTTTCACTCTACTAATACTGCACTGCAAATTTTTCCTCCTTGTATTTGGAGCTTGACCCTAAATAACCAAGAGCTGTGAATGTCATACATGGCTGCATTTTGGATTGCCCTGGGACGGGTGTTTAATTCGTCACCCTTTGCTTCTATAACTCTGTCCTAATGGATGAAGGGAGGAGAATGGGTCAGCACTCCGAGTGCAGTGTGCATCCTGACATCGTGCTGCTGTGGGATGTTTGCTGAGCTCAGCATCACCCTGAGCTGCAGAAAGACCCACGTGCCCACTGGTGCTCACCAAATTAAACATCATTCACCTGAGTCACAGCTACATGAAGCCTTCTGTTGGCTGCAATAGTGGGGACAAAGTGTTTGAAGGAAGCAATTAGAAAGGCAAACAAAAGGGCTGTTAATAAGCGTGCTTCCTATTTTTCCTTGATTCCAATTTCCCCGCTCTATTTCTTAATTAATCCTCTAAGATAGTTGATGAAATAAACACATAATCTGCCTGCTCTGTAAAAAACCTCTTGCTTGGCAGTATTTCTTTGTGGAAATAGAAGCATTACAAATCTGCAAATAACAGAACAAAGTCTTGGAATGATGCGGATAAAAAATGTGCATTCTGCAAGTTTTATTGTATTTTGGAGGCCAAGGCAATTCTTTTGGAAAAGTAAATGGGGAAAAGAAAAATCAAACTTGCAAACATAAAAATATACTATTAGGTCCAGGTGGTAAAAAGTGTGTCCTCTGCAGACACCATCCATAGATGACCACTATAGTGAGCTCATGTTTCTTACTGTTCCTTTGCTGTCAAAGGCCTTGAGGTCCCAGAGTTGCATTCACAGAGCAAAAGGAGTCGGTGTCAGGGAAGGGAATGGTCTTGCGTAGCGCCTGAGCACCTCTGAGCACTCCCCTTCTAGGCATGAGGCTGGGCTCAGCATCATGAGAGGTCAAGCCTGTCCCCACAGTCCTGTCATAGTCCTGTCCCCATCTTCACTGACTTCAGTAGGGAGCTGAAACCGCCTGGCAACAGGGAAGATGAAAGTACTTGTTTTTCTGAGAAGTTAATGGAGCTAGGAATAGAAAACACCCTGTTCCTTGAAGGCAGGGGAGAAGAGACCAGCAGGTTTTCTCTGCCTGATGCAGTACTGACTGCAGTGTGGGGGATATTGCAAGGTGAGGCACCATGGCCTGTGCCATACCAGCGACTAGTGAAGGGGATGGTGACAGCTCAAGCTGGCCTCGGAAATGCATTTTTCCCTTAGCAAGTAAAGTGGGAAGGAATTGCAAAATGTGTGTAAAATCATTGGTGTATGGGATTTGAAACTATGTTTGCTCTCTACAGAACATGATCTATAAATTATCCTGCATGTAAAACTTGGAGTCTTGTCTAGAGAAGGAGATCAGTTGAAGCTGCATTCTTAAATGTCTTCTGAGGTTCTGCGTACACATGATCTAAAGATACTTACTAAAATATTTCTGCCATGGTTTATATTTGGTCTCTTTGAATGGTCAGTACAGATGCTCTAGCTTGAGAGGGGAGAGGAGAAAGGAACGTGACAGAATGAGACAAATCCAATATGGCTACATTGCAGAGTGGACCAAGAGTATTTGACCAATTGGTTGAGTAGAGTGCAAATAAACCAGAGAAAATAAATGAAACTTTATAAAAACTGATGAGTTTCATTTGTTGCAAAAAAAAAAATAGCAATTGAAAGATGGAATTAATTTTTCCAGAAACTAGTTAAAAATTTATTCAACTTCCAGAGGAACTACTGGAGAAGACTTGCCATGGGAAAAACAAACAAATAAACAAAAAATAGAACAACCAAAACCAACACCACAACCCAGAGTTCAAATTATTCACTGGGATTGTATATAAAAACTGAATTCTGTTTTAAAATCAACTTATTCTTTTTCTTTTGCATATGAAAGGATGTCAGACTCCAATAGCTTGCTGAATTTTTCAACAGTATGTATATATTTTCAATAATGTTCACCTTCTTCCATTGTCATTAAATTCTGTGACGCATTTTAAATATTGCTGTTTTTAAACGCGTATCTTCTATGGTAAAATAAAATGCACATTATTGGGATTTTTGGTATTGAGTCAAGTCAGTGTTCATCCTATTAAAAATCACCAGTTTAGTAAAGACAGAATAGGGAGTGTTGAAAATAAATAAGACCTTCCCATATTCCTAAGCTCAACATCATCTTGCCTTATTAGTCAATGCAACTGGCATGCACTGAATACTGAAAAGCTACACAATTGTTTTTATTATCTTTGCCTGATCTCAAGCCAAACCCCTTCTGGGGACAACAGTCTTGACTCTGCATTCTGTGACCTTTTCAAAATCTCATACTGAAAATATGAGTGGATTAGCCAAATTTGTGAATCACAGGCCTGTTCACTAAGTCAACAAGAGCTTGCTTGCTAATTTCAGTGGAAGCAGGAACAAAATGGATTCTGCTCCAGCAAAGCACTGTTTGACTTCAGTTCAGGGTGAAATCTTTCCCATTGTCATCTTTATTGTCTTTTTATGTCTCTTTGTCAATGGACAAATGAGAAGCTTTACTTTTTCTGAATCCTTTCCCGAGAAATGGGAGTCCTATCACTTGTTTCTGAGCTTACAAACATCATGTGTGCAGGATATCTTCTCAGTCCACTACTGGAAAGAGTTAAAAATTACTTCCACTAGGGGTAAACCTTGGCTGAGTGTGTACTGGTGTGATCAAATCTGGAATTTGCTTGTGGGAGAGAGAAGGAGTGCCCTAGAGAACCCTCTGATTACTCTGAACCCCGAGGGTTGTAATAAATTTGTAAATAATTCTGGGCACCATCAGGACAAGACAGAAAAACAAGTAAGCCCTGTAAGGAAAAGCATGTTCTAAAATATCAAATGGCAACATTTGGAAGGACAAGGAAGTTCCTTCTGTTGCTACTTACCTTCTCCTTCACTTACTTATCTCGGGTCTAGTCAGTGAGGTTTTCCCTTACTGCTCTAGTAACCACAATTTCAGGATTTCTTCAGTGTTAGAGACGTAATGAATAGGAACCAAAAGTGTGCTCAGACACACATAGGGACATCAGCAAATGTGATGCTTTACAGGGCTGTTTACTAGTGAACCTGTACACAAGTGCAGCCATATTACTATTGAATATCTCTTTAGTATCTTAAAACTAAAAACAATTGCCTGTCTTAGGCTGGATATATGTATTTTTTGAATGAGATGAGGCCTTTCATAAAAAATCCTTCTTTATCATTTTGTCTGTTTGTGTCAAAAATATCTCGGGGCACAAAGCCCAGTGGAAAGCCAACCAAAAAAAAAAAAAAAACCGAAAGAAATCTTTGTAAGCTCTTTCATGACAGTGAACCATTAAATCTCATGAGTAATGTAGGGAAGAGCTGGATCATGCCTAGATTGCTCTTTACCCAGGATGCACTGTTGCCTGCAAGATTCTGAATAAAGACACACACCTGCTAGTGAGCTGATAACACTCTGGGGTCATTTCATTGAAGAAACTGTCAGCCAGGAGGTATTTAAATAAAGCCGCAGATGAATTCATGACCTGCACTGCTGAGACTAAAAAAAGGTGTTAAAGCAGAAAGAGAATGCAGACAAATGCACATTCCTTTGTATTGCAACAAAAACTTCAACATGTAAATCAACTGAATGGGAGAGAACGGGAAAGGAATGTGCTGCTCCATACAGTAGTGGGAAGGGAGATGGTTCAGCTGCACATCTGGCTGCCAGCCAAGGCAGTCGTGTGCCATGCTTGTTTGCCTACTAGTGCTGCTTAGATTGGCAAATGCCCATGCAGTTTGAAGAGGGCAGGCGCATGACTGGATGCCTGCCAGGAAGTGTGCGGGACTGATGCCACTGCTGGACGCCATAGCCTGGTAGGAATGAGGAATACAAAGGCATTCAATAATCTGAATGTCCCTTTGCTTCAAGAGAGCGGTGCCAGGCAGCATTTAATGAGAGATTGCTTTGTTACAAAGTCCTCGACATCAAGTGGGCTGGTGAGCTCATTAACCTGACTGCAGCAAATAAAAAAGGCACACTCAGAAGACTCCCATGATAGCATACTCAATAGTGTAAGAGTCCTTTTGCTTCCTTTATGGTGATCCATTAGCAAGCAGCAGTGTAAACACCATAAAGCAAGCCAGTTTTCTGATTGTTCAACTAAAGTCTGTTTTCCCTTAGGGATTATGCCACCAGTTGATGTAGATCACCCCCTCCCCCAGCTCCCCCACATTATTATCTCTTACATAATGCAGTATGGGATTTCTCCATATTTCTCAGGAGCACAACCACAGCTAAGGAAACTACTGACAATTCACCTCTCCAGTAGAAGAAAAACAACAATATAGGGTACATCAGAAAAAAAATAAACCACAAAGTGATGCCCATGGGAATGGAAAATATGATGATGCCTATGTTTATAAAAGTTCAGTTAGAACTTATGAAAATGGTACATATCCTTTCTGCGTTGTCTTTGTTCCTGTTTACAAGGGGCTTTACATCTGTAGGAGAGGCAGCCCACCTTGCTCACGTAACTTGGTTCCCTATATGTTTCAGTGAATGCTGTTTGCCCTCGGGAAAATGAAATATAAAGTAGTACTTACGGAGCAAGTACCTACTGCATTGCCATTTGAAGCATAGCCTTTTGCTGGTTTACTAGTCAAATAAAGAAGAGAGAAAAAGCAAATCCCCAAAGAATTTCCCCTTTTAAAACAAAGGGGAAAATTCCTTGTTGTAGTTATTCTATTTAAACAATCTGAGCTACACTAGTGAAAACAGTTTTTCAACACTTAGAAAAGTCAATTATATGTATGTATAATTCCCAGGAACTGTAGAGAACTATCACTTTCCCATAAACACTTAGAAAACAGAACTAGAAAAATAGCTAAACAAGGTAAATGAATTTTTCTTTCTTATTCTTTTTTCTTTCTTTTTGGCAGGTAGGTGATCAGCACACTAGTAGTACTAATTTTTGGTTACTCAATTGCTCAGTCAAGGTCTGATTACTGCGGTATCTATCTGTCACAAAAAAAAACCTAAAAATCCCATTAGACACTAATTAATACCCTTTTCAGAAGAATTACGTACTAGTTACAGAGTTAAAATGCATTCTGTTCTCAGTAATAAGATTGTTTTTAATTCTTTAACTTGTGGCAGAATTCTTTAATGATCTTAAAGGTGCTGCCTCCAATCAGATCCCATTATAGGATCAATTTAGAGTCCCCAGGCAGTAGTTACAGCATCACTGTTAGTATGTGAAATTGTGAAAAAATACCAAAGGAAATAATTAGGCTACCTCTTCCTACCTTTTTCTACTTCAGAACAAAAACATTATCCTGAACTGTGTTTTGCCTGCAATGCTTAGACCGTGCTTCACATTTTGTAATTAAAGGTCATTTTGGTCTCTGATTTCACATGTTGGTTCCCACTCTTTCAGACAACAAAATGCCATTTAACTGAGGCAAAAAATCTACAGGACTTGGCTGTAATAGATCAGACTCAACTTCTTCCAACTCCTTTAGAGACTTTAAAAGGGAAGTAGAGGAAATTATCCTTTGTACTTTATGTTCTGCTTAATGTTCAGATATAGATGGAGATGACATGCTGGCCTGAGTCCAGTGAAGACCATCAAGGTGATCAGGTGACTGGAGCACATAACGCATGAGGAGAAACTGAGAATTGGGTTTGCTCTGTGTTAGGATGGTGCTTTGGTGGTGTTAGGATAGGCTTTGATGGAAAAGCTTTGGGTGGGTCTACAACAGCCTTATGGAAGAACACAGAGAAGAGTTAGCCAGACTCTATTTGAAGGTGCAGTGATAACACAAGAGGGAACTGACACAAGCTGGAATGTGTAAAAGCCCTTAGATATAAGGGTGTTTTCTTTACCATGAAGGTGGTTATATATTCCTACAGGTTGTCCAGGGAATCGCTATCCCTGGGGACATTAAAATCTCACAATTCCTCTCTCTCATTCTCATAGGGTCTTCAACTTACTGGAAGTTTGCTAGAAATAAAATGCAACAGAGTGGAAAAAATCTAGGGGTTTCCTGGCTTATGTGGAAAATAACTTCCTCACACAGCTGATAAGAGCCTACCCGGGCAGGCACCCTGATAGACTTGCTGGTTATGAATGGAGAAGGGCTGGTGGGAGATGTGGCTGACAGAAACTGTCTTGGGCATAGCAATCACAAAATGACTCAGTGCTCTGTTCTTAGTGAAGTCAGGAGAAGGGTCAGCGAAACTGCTACTTTGGACTTCTGGAGTGCAGACTTTGGACAGTTTAGGACATTACTTGGGAGATCGTTTTGGGTAAAGGGGTCCAAGAAGGATGGACATTCCTCAAGAAGGAAATTGTAAAGGCACAGGAGCAGATTGTAATTAGCAGTGTTCCCCTAGGGCTGATGCTGGGTCCGGTCTTGTTCAACATCTTCATCAGTGAGCTGGATGAAGGGATAGAGTCCACCCTCAGCAAGCTTGCTGATGGTACAAAGCTGGGTGAAGTGGCTGACACACTGGAAGGCTGTGCTACCATTCAACAAGACCTGGACAGATGGAAGAGTTGGTCAGGGAGGAACCTGATGAGGTTTAACAATAGCAAGTGTAGAGTATTGGGGATGAATAACTGCATGCACCAGTACAGGTAAGGGAATGACCTGCTGGAGATGAGCTCTGCAGAGAAGGACTTGGGGGTCCTGGTGGACAACAGGCTGGCCATGAGCCAGCAGTATGCCCTTGTGGCCAAGAAGGCCAATGGTATCTTGGGGTGCACTGAAAAGAGGATGGCTAGCAGGTTGAGGGAGATGATCCTTCCCCTCTGCTCTGCCCTGGTGAGGCCTCATTTGGACTACTGTGTCTAGTTCTAGGCTTCCCAGTTCAAAAATACAGGGATATCCTAGAAGAAGTCCAGCAGAGGGCCTGGAGCATCTCTTTTATGAGGAAAAACTGAGTAACCTGCGATGTTCAGCTAAGGGAAAAGAAGACTGAGAGGGGAGCTGATAAATATTCATAAATATCTAAAGAGAGATGGAAGGCAAATGGATGAGGCCAGGCTCTTCTCGGTGGTGTGTAGTGATAGGACAAGGAGTAATGGCCTAAAACTTGTACACAGGAAGTTCCGTACTAACATGCAGAAGATCTTTTGATGATAAGGGTGATAGAGCACTGGAGCAGGTTGCCCAGAGAGGTTGTGGAGCCTCCTTCTATGGAGATACTCAAGATCTGTCTGGACGCCTACCTGTGTGATCTATTGTAGGGTACCTGCTTTAGCAGGGGGGTTGGACTAGATGATTTCTTGAGGTCCCTTCCAACCCCTGCAATTCTGTAATTCTGTGGTTCTGTGAGTTCTCAGAACAATAATTTTAGGAGTGCTTGTGGTATTTCACAGCTCTATCTCTGAAATAAAGTCCTTCACACTTATAAAAAAGGTCACTAAATGCAGGCAGCAATAGCACCTTGTCACTACAGTACCAAACACTTGCATGTGAATTTTTTATTTGAATCATGCAATTCCTGATCCAAAGGCAGTCCTTGAACTGCAAACTCCTGGTGAGAGGACATTGCCAGTGATTTAACCTGACAGTGTGCTGAGATGAAAATCACTAGGTCTGCGAGCACTCATAATCAAGCCTTAAGCAGAATGCTAGAAAAGAACAAAAGGAGTGGAAATATCAGACACTCAGGGCCACCACAGTAACCTTGAACTGAGCACTACTCTGGTATGCAAAAGTGGCAGTATGTAGTTCTTTTTCCTGTTTATTATGGAGCACGGGTTGGTGTTGGGAAAAATACAGGAAGGAGTATGATGAAGCTGGAGCGTCTTCTGCCAGAGGGGGTCATATAACAGGGAACAAGCCAAGATATCCCTGGAGCAGAGGCTTGCTCTGGGGACTGCTGTGTAGCAGCTGACCAGCAACAAAGATTAAAAGAAGAGAAACAAGGAAACTAAAAATAAGAAGAAAACCAGAAAATGCCACCTTTAGCTCAGTAATGGAAAGTAAGCAGAGTAACAGGCTTCTCAATTTTGGTTAGCATGATAAGGGCAGGTATTGAGACAGACTGATTGGATTCAAGCTTGTATATTTTGCTCATAATGGTTTTGCTGATGTTACATGAATCTACCTCCACCAAGCTAGAACAAATTCATGTTGCAGAGCACTTTATGTAGTTCCTCTCTAAAGCAACATGGATGTTTGACTATGCCAACGTAGGAACTGCAGGTGTAATTGTAAAAGTCTGTTTCGCAAATGCATTTAGGAAAATGCTTCAAACAGACCTGAGAATACAGGGGAAAATAATCATAGCTGCAGTGTATGTTGCTGCATTCCTTTGGCTGATTTTCCTTGTGACTTCAAGGCTTATTTAGTCATTCTGGGAGCTAAGACAACCGTCTGGTTTAAGCTGAACAAAATCTTTTGAGGGCAGTCAGCAAACGAAAAACAGGAAGAACCATTCCAGCAATGCAGGGGCTGTTTCTCAGGAGTTTGACAGAAAAGTGCTAGCAAATTATCAAGGAACCCTTTAACCTTCCTCACAAAACTTTTAATCCTTTCTCTCTGCTTCATTGGCGTTGCCAGCTAGCATGATCACACAGAAAGCAGTGAGAGCCATGTAGGAGTATCCCTCAGCATCATTTATGTTGGACCAGTTGGTCCTGCCTTCAAAGCCTTTCATTCTCCCAGAAATACTTTTAAAGGTATCTATATGACTCAGAATAAGTTTATGATGAAATATTTTTAGGATATCAGCTCAACTCACAGATCTGACACTGTCCAAAGATTACCAGGCTTTGTAAACAATGTGTACAAAGCAAAAAAATAATTATCTTCATGAGAAGTGGAACTTTTGTCCATGTAGAGTTGTGCTGTGATGCCAGACTTATTGCTGGGTGGAGACAGTACATGCTCATGTGAGATTTTCAACTATTTTAGCTTACTGGACCATACATTGTCAGCATTGAGCAGTGGAGAGGACCTATCTAAAGCTGGGGGAAAAGGTTCAAAAAAAAGTCCCCTGCAGTTGCATCCTCCAGATTTAAGGCATTCTTGTGAATTCTGTTTGTTTGATAGTTCCACTCTGGGAATTTAATAGCACTTGCTAGCTGTTGGATTATAAAAAAACACATGAACACCAGCATTTCTCTGCTCTACAGTTTTGAGGTTCCTACTTGTAGCAACAATACAAGGTGAACAGTGCATGGAGCAGAGAAAGCTCATTCTCAACAGCAGCCTAAGCTCAGAATATTTCAGTGAACACAAGTAGCCTCTGCCCATGCTAACAGAGCAATTTTGGGCAGAGTTTTAAGAAGTCCAGGAGAGCTGTACTACAAACAGTATGTGCATGTTTTATGTTCTGATAGGTATTTACTCTGGCTCAGATGCACTGAATCATCAAAAGGACAGAGAAACAGCCAGCTGTTTAAGGAAAACCTTGTTCTTGCACAGTTATTGGTTTGTTTGTTTATTTTTGGAAGCAGATGTGCTGAAATAAAAACAGCCTTGATTTTCCAAGCCTTAAAGACTTGCGTAATCTACTGTGATAGATTATAATGATAAGACAGACCATGATTTTTACTTTCTCTGTCCCTTCTGGCCCTCCTGCTGCTTTAACTGTTTATTCCCTTTGACTACAAATATGCAGACCTACATTGTGCTGTCACAGGAAGCCCCAAAATGCAAATGGAAGACCTTTGTCCAAATATCAGCAAACTGTCTCTTTAACTATTTAGATTTTCCATGTGTAATGTTTTAGAGTTTCTTTCAATACTTGGGCCGATGATAATGTACTGAGGAGGAAAGAAGGAGTACATCACGCCTGCAAGAGCTTTTCACAGTTACTTGAGAGCTTCAGTAACTGGGACTCTTGAAATATAATAAATGGGTGGGATGGAGTGAGAGGCAGAGTAGTGACTGGAGTTGTTCTCTTTTTTTGATCAGTCAGTGATTTCTTATAATTTATCACTTATTTAAAAGATCCCACAACCTGAAAAAATACTGTAGTAATAGATAATATTGTTTTAATAGCTAATGTCCAGAATACTAGTTCTCCAATTTTGATTAAAATTTTTCTTTATCTCACATAAGTTTACCTAAGATAATTAAGTTTTGGGTAGTGTATGACAATATTCTAACAGAAGGTGAATGTTTTTTTTCTCTTAGTTTTAACTTATAAGTTGAATACTAGACTTCATTTGCACAGGATACAATTCTTCTTGCATCAGTGGCTGCTAGAGAAGGTTGGACACAGATGAAACTCAGAAATCTATTTTTGACCTTCATAATTTAGGAGAAAAAAAAAAAAAGCTTCTTGTGATGTAGAATAAGTTTCTCCCAGGCCTACATGTTAGTTAGGAGTCATTAAGATTTCTAATTTTCTGGTAAGAAATAATTTCTGGTAGCACAAA
This sequence comes from Numida meleagris, assembly GCF_002078875.1. Taxonomy (NCBI): domain Eukaryota; kingdom Metazoa; phylum Chordata; class Aves; order Galliformes; family Numididae; genus Numida; species Numida meleagris. The sequence goes on along the minus strand of NC_034410.1, from coordinate 112,886,177 downwards.
ATATCAACCACATATGGGGATAATCCTCAACTCTATCTTCTGTCTTTTGTGCCTGATAATAGCGTCAATTGTTGTCTCTTTCTCTAGCTTTGTCTGGCAATGTGAAGTGGACTTATGTGACTGCAGCTTCTCTCATGGCTTCTGATGGCAGAGGGACACAGACTACTCTATCACAAGTAGTTACAGTGATACTTGGGCACAGCTACCTTTGAAAACCAAGGTCATTTCCATACCCAGAGAAGACAAGGTTTGTCTGTTTGTCTAATACTATTTTTTTTTTTTACTGTGCAAAGAATCACACAATATTATGTAGTATTTTTGGACTTGCCTGATGGCACTGAGCAATTGGAGATGTCGGTTCATCTCACAAGGTCTGCTGTATGTCTTGTCTGGGGTTGTTCCTACGTGCCATTAAAATGCATTACTGAGAACTACTTGAAAGATCAACTTTCATTCTCAGATGGGTCATTCTCAACTACTGGAATTCTTGTCATCTGCAGGGATAAAACTGACTGCCAAAATGCTCCTTGAAATAATAAAACTTCACAGCCTTCTAAGGCTGTCCAAGAAAGCCTAGACAGTGACAATATTGAGACATTTATTTTCTCAAATCTGGAAACAGTTGCCAAGACAGCAATGAGGTGAATTTCTGCCTGGAAAATGTTGTTTATCCTCCTTCCCTCCTTTCCTAATGTCCTCAGATGACAGCAAGCCAAGTATCGATACAATAATAGAGGTCAAAGTCAAAAACAAGAGGGCATTGTATTAAAGAGTTCATATCAAATTCTGTCCCTATGCCTGTTGAAATAATGGGCATAAGCCTATTGTCTCCTCCTCCTAAATCAAAGATTTTTGTGATAAAGTTAATCTGAATCTGAATTTTATGGTTTTCTCTTGGTAAAACTTCTCTTGCCTGCAGTGGTGTGTTGCTTGAATTGAGAATTGAATGCAGACAGAAAGATTAAGTCCTCTAGGGTTAACGTAGTAGTTTAAAAACATAGCTTTCCCCAAAGCTGGCACAAAATACATATGGGATAGCATTAAAAATAGATGGAAATGTAGGAGGGGTAACTAAGTATGAAATTAGCAAAAGAAGAAAATACTGCAAATAGAAATGTACACTGTTAATTTTTTTGAGCACTCTGCAAAATCATGAGAGGAGTTGGAAAAAGACATGTGAAGCTGAGTCAGGGCAAGCAGCTGCATCCTACACCTGTCTCTCAATGCCCTCATCTCTCCCATCCTGCTATGTGGTGTGGTCGCCTGCCTCTGCCGCAAGCGCAGTTCCTACTTCAGCGAAGTGGGAAAATGGATTTTTCTGTCCACAAACCACTCTGCTTGCCAATTGCCACCCGATTTTGAGGAGCTTGGTTGCCTGGGAAACGTAACTGGGTGTTGCTGTGGAAACTCGGTTTGGCTGACCACGGGGTTTCCCTGAGCTGGGTGGGGAGGTGGGGACTTCCGCATCGGTCCCTGGGAGCAGGTGATGGGAGATGGGTTTGCCACTGCTGCTATCAATAAAGTTTCAAAACAGTGCTAATAACTTTTGCTTTCACTTATTTAAGCCTCCTCTGCTGTTGACTTTTGGAGGGGAAAAAATTAGGGTGATCCATTTAGGTAATAGATTAGAGGAACAAGTCCAAGTAGGAGGACACATTTGTTTGTTTACCTGCTTCAGAAAAGTTTCTAAGACTTTTTTTGTGCACAAATTACTTAGAAGAAAAGTGAACTTGAAAGCCTCACAAAATGTACAATTTCACATTGCATTAATGTAAGCTTTTTGAAGTTAATATAGCCATCCCTTCACTATTAATGTTCCTGTGTACTCAGTTGGCTTAAACTGTTCATCTCATAAAGAACATATGCTGCCAGTAAAAGCAATGGCTGCTATGGTATGCATTAACTCCTTGTTTCCAAGACTTATTTCAAGTAGAAATGGCACTGGCCATGTGTAACTCCGGATTCAGATTTGGGGCAAAAGGAGTTAACCATCTGAAGCAGAATGCTGTAAATTCTTAGATGGCCTCTGCTGGCTTTGGAAACAGTAAGAATAGAATACTGGCTAATTTTTCTTTCTCTTTTAAGTAACAAACCGAAAAAAAAACCCTATTACAGCTCACACTGACATCAATGAAATCATAATAATAATACTTTGTACTTACACAGCACCTTTTATCCCAAGTTTTCAAAGGATTTTTCAGACCTTAATGATACATCACTGTATTCTCTGCTGGCAAGGTAGTCACAAAGTGGTGTGGGAGAGGAGGAGGCATGAGGCAATTTGTAAGGTGGTAGGACACTAATGCAGATTTTAGGAAGCTATGCAGCCAGCTGACAACAGCTCTATGGCTAAATCACGTTTAAGATAAAATATCTGTCTAATCTATCACAGACATAGTTTGCTGCAGTAGAAAGAGATGAAATCTCTGTAGACCATTGATTACACTGCAGATATTACAGTGAGGGAAACTGTGTTTTGGCTGGTTAAGAGCTATCTCTTGATCTATCTGATTCAGTAGATTCTGTTGTTGTTGCTGGTGTAGTTATAGTTATTTTCTTTTTCTTCCAAGATACTTAAAAATATATGCATTATAAAAATCTGTAGTAGTTCTGGGATACGTACCTGATTTCACTGAAGGCAATGCAGAATAACTTGAATAATTTTCCTGTATTTTTACATTTTAGGGTTTCCAAAATATTCTGTGCTTGAGCTTACTTGAAGAGAAAAATTTTGGCAAGTCAGGGAAAATCAATCTCCCATACCTCCTCCCTTATTTTTAATTTTAAAAGTACAATTTTTCTCACAGTAATAAGTTGTCATAAATTTGATATTCAAGTGAGGAGAGGAAAAAAAGGTTGACCTTTGATACTGGAAAGATGACATAGAAGTAGTCCTTGTTTTCAAGTGTTCCCATGTCCAATTAATATACAGCCAGGGCTCTGGAGGCATCTCCTAAATGACTTTACAGCAATAGGGAATACTGTTATCCAGGGCTCACTGGAAACCCTGCCTTATCTGTAACTAATATAACTCAGAGGAGCTCTAAACGAATCTGTGGAGTTACAACAATTTACACAGACTGAAAATCGTGCTCAACTATTTCCAGACAAGCAAAGGCGTGCAATTCCCCATTTGCCTCCACGAAGGCAGATATTCTACCTCCTTACCTGCTCCATTTGCTTTAATGAGGTGTTCACAGCAAAGCGCGAATGGTACCATTTACACGTCAACATTAAGGATGGTGATATTTTAAGAGTAGCACTTAAGGAAATTAAATGCGTAATCTGAGCTAATGTGAACGATATATGACTGTTGTTAAATAAAGTTAAAACAGACAACGTAAAACTCTTTCAAGTGCCTCCAACTCAAGCATGTTGTATGTTGTGTGAGTTACAGCGTAATCTTAGTAGGACGGAAATTTCTCCATTCAGATTTTTTGACAGAGAAAGCAAATATTAACACAGACTATATCAGCGTTAAGGTGTTAGCTTTTAGAACATTAGTGTCTGACATGTGTAATGCTAAAGGTGTGGAAATACTGTAGATTATGGAAATGCAACTTTTGAGGAGAGGCTGGGGCTGTACTGCATATAGAAGGAGATAGGGAGTGGTTCAGTTTTGTTCCCTTTTCATTCCCTCTGTCCCCACATAATGCAAATGTTAAGTAGCAGAAACATGATTCAGCACACTTATCCCAGTGATTTCCATAGCATCGCTGCCTGCAATGGAATTATTCTAGATTTTCTTCTGTGTGAAACCAGACTAGGAAGTTTAGCTTAGTGTGTTGATATGAAATGCAAAATGGAATTGTCATCATCTGAGTTTCTTCTTGTACTGAAAAACTGCTGGAGGCCTGGTGGAGATGGAAATGTTAGGAGGAACAACATAGCATTGCATGCATTTATTATTTTAAATCTGTTTTTAGGAACTGATAAGGCATATCTCTGGTTAATTGGTAACCAGGTTTATAAGGTCCAGGCTCTGATTTTTTGTATGTATGTATATTAACCTGAGAACAAAATTAGAGTCTTTGCTAGACTCAAGAAAGCCCTGTATTCACGGGGAAAGCATTATAACAGATAAAATGTATCTGATTTAAAATCATTTTCAGACCTTTCTACTACCCTGAGGTTAAAAAAAAAAAAGGAAAAGCAATGAATAAATTAGTAGCCACATCATTGTTCCAACAACCTAATTTCAATAGTATCGTAATAAAAGGACAAAGGTCGTAGATTAAAGTATTGTAATGGAAATGCAAAATCTATATCTGCTCATAGGTATAGAACTGTATTTTTAAAGATATTACTACTTGTAATGATCATAATTTGAGCCTAGTGTCACTAATAAGAAAATAGTTATTTTTCATTCTCATTCAAGAACCAATATTTACAGGTGTGTATCTGTATATCTATAAATTAACAGTGAACAACTACACTGAGAATATCTGCTTGGGGTACCAGGTCAGCTGTAGTGCTGTTCCTTTAATGTTCTTATCAAGACACCTCTTACAGTTTAATTTTTTTCTTTCTGCTATTAGGGGACAAGTGATAGAGACAGGATGTGTCTAGAATAGAAAAATATGAATATTATTTTCTTGAATGTTTTCTGCTAATATGCTAAAAAAGGTTAAATGTGTTCATAAAATGTCAAAAATATCCTTTTTTTTCCCCCTAAAGTAACACAGAGTAATTAATGCAGCTTATACCTACTGAAGTCTGGCATCCAGAGTTATCCTGTTATACATGTTGAGAGACCCTAAAGTGGCTTCTGCATTCATAGGTGCACAAACTTAATCTCTCCCTCCACAGATCACAGATATAGAATAGTTTTCTATAACTTGGAATATGATCCACTCTCTTCCATGTGCCTACTGTCCTTCCAAGTCAGAGGTAAAACTGCAGGAAGAAGGTGTCACAAATACCAGAGTTATTAAACTTTTGTCTGCAGTATTTTGTGTGTGATTGGTTAGAGAGAGATTAATAGCAGTGGCTTCCCACATTATCTTGTGTCTCTCTCTTCCCCACTCCATTAAAACTGTTTCACATATGGTTGAGGATCCATGCAAAAATAAATGACATTTCCTCCACCTAGTGTGACAGCATATAACATGGAAACAAAAATTCATTTAACTTCTGTCATCTCCAAACAAAATATGTAACGAGCAGTTTAGAGTGGCAAGGCAATGCTGAATGGCTCATTCTCAGCAGAGCAGGATAGCAGCAAAGGAATATCTGCTGAATGCTGGAACTTTGTATTTAAGGGGTCTGTTTTGTGATGCACACCAGACAGAAGATCTGGGTGATGTTACAAAATGCATCAATATGAGGGCTCTTCTCTTCACCTGAGCACACAAAATGCCTGCAACTCTGCTCTATCGGCTGCCAGCTATTTTGCTACGAATTGGAGCACAGTGAAGAGAAGAGCAGCCCGAGGCCTCCTAGCTTTTTGCATGCACTGGAGCCAACTCCTGCTGTGTAAAGATGTCTTCTGGTCACCCCTTTGTCCTTGCACTCTGGAGTCTCCTCTGTCACTTACAGGACAGTGCCTTACTCTGAAGTGCTGCGTCTATTGTCCTGGTTTGTTTGCAGAGCCTCTCAGCTTCTCCTTCTGGGGCACGAAAACTGAGATGGAGGAATGGCAGCAAGCAAGAAGCAGGGCCATGCCTTTCTGCTGCCCCCCATTCCTGCTTCCATGCAGCATCCCACAGCATCCCAGTTTCCCAGACTGCTTTTCCAACACCAGTGCCTTGCTACAAAACAGTTCTGCCCATGCAGAACCCTTTTGTTACTGGCAAGAAGGAATCCCTGACTTACAGATTAAAGATGGAAATCATAAATCAAGCTTATACAATCTTTTCTTGGGAATGAGCAGTTTTAGAACAAGGCACTGGCTGTAAATGGATGCAGGTCAATGGCAGGGTGTGATGCCCAGATGAGGCACAGGCATAGGTATTGCTCACTGTAGCCTGTGTCGTGAGTGGCCTCTCGTGAACTAATCAAGCTACTTTATGAGCCACAGCTATAATTTGGCCTTCTCTGCCCTCCTGAACACATCTTGGGATAAATACATTCTGGGGATCACAGAAAGTCGCAAATTTGTGTGGTAGCAGCTGGATCTGTCTTTCTTGTCTTTATGCATTTCATGACTTTCAAAGCTAAGCAGATTTGGGCCTCATTAATGCTTGAATGCATTAAACAATGGGTATTGCTTATGGTACAAGCTGCAGCCAACTATTTTCTATAACATATCAGTATGTATATCTTTGTAATCTTTAGAGAGCTATTTTGTAGAGGCATATTTATTTTGAAAATATATACAGCTCTCCAAATTTCCTCACAGAGACGGTTTGGTCCTTTAAACAAAACCATTAAAGAGATGTTTCCAAAAAAACTAGTGCTTGTCTGGGTTTATGTGAGGGAAAAGGAGGTTTTGGTTTGTTTTTTTCCCCCCACAAACACGATTCACATTGCATAAGTTCAAATTCCCTAAGAGCAAGACAAATGTGTTGTGCACATTTACCATTTCTTCCCACAAAGGAACCTCAGGTCAGAGAATTTCTCGTCTCAGAGGAGAAAATACAAATCTGTGTGTGCGCGCGTGTGTGTGAGCATGTGCATGTTCTAAAGGCTCATTGCTGGATTTTTCCATGGGAACTTCTGCAGTAAAAGCACTGTGACCCATGCCTGACTTGGCCTCATCCTTCTGTGCAATCATAGAAGGGAAAACAGCACTCTCAACATTTTCAGTGTTTCTCTTGGTGTCATTCTGTTCTTTGCACTGTACTATTCAGGTTTTGCAATTTGTTTTAAATGGCTTGTGGATATGGTTCTCCTTCTTCCCTCGGGATACTATTTCACAATCTAATGTTTCTCCAAATTAGAATTTTTCCTCCAACCCAGGTGTAAGACTTCGTTTATAAAGAGCTGAATTCACGCAGTAATGCATATGGTGCAGATGTTTCACAAGGGGACATTTATGTGAAGTGCTTCCATTGAAAAGTGGGAATAAAAGCAAAAAACCTTATTAAATGAATTTACAATATATCATGTGTAAACATGCTTTTATTTTGCAATTTCACTACAAAATTAGCAACACATACAGCTGTAACAGAGTATTGTTGCATAAAAATTAATTACCAAGAATTGTATTTTTCCAATGCTTTGGATCACAGCAAATTAATTAAAATTCTTAATACAAAAGAAGGAATTTCAAAATGTTTTTACAAAATATATGTATAGTACATTTCAACCTTTTAAATTTTGTGAGTGTAACATGTTTTTTTTTTCTTCTTTTTCTGCATTTTTAATAAGAAAGCAATTGAGATCTATCAAGTCCATAGCATATATCACTGTTTTTATTCAAGAATTCTTGTGAAAATAAAGCACTTCCTTTATTCACAAAAATCATAATTGCAACATACATAAAACCTGTCAAAGCTCCAATTTCCAATATTCTAATGAATATCAAAAGAGTCCAGCATTTCTGACTTTGACAAATTGCAAATGAGGTTTTATTCATTAAGAGGGCTGCTAATGTTTATTTAAATGCAATTTACTGTTGCATTATTGATTAGCTACTGCAAAATTATCTTACAAGGAGCACGTGTAGCAAGAAGATTTCAGGTTGAGAAAGGATTTATCTAGGGAAGGCCTGTAGGCTTGATTTAGGCCCCAGGACATGAGAGTTTTAATTTATCTGGAAAGAAAGGCCTGGTGGAAGGTTTGCTTTGTTTGCATTTAGACAGCAGATGAAAGGGGTTTTGATGTTGAGCTGGGAGAAAATGGCTGCCACTCTTGTTATTCACAGAGAGAATTGAGCAAAAGAAAAAATCTATTATAGGGGGGCAAGATAAAAAGTCTCCCCCCTCAATGATTTTCAGAATCAGTCTATATGTGTCTTATTATTCTCCGAAGGAGAAATAATAAAGAAAATGTTTCTTGTTATCTAAAATCTCTTAAAAAAAAATCCATACTGTATTTATTACTGACTCTCACTTCTTGTTTCGGTGCCATACAACTGAAGTGAGGTTGCTGTATCTGACTTGAAAGTACACATTAATTCTGGACCTGTATATTTTAATGAAAACCAAAAGTACAATGCTTTCAGTGTTTCCCACCATAAACAGACACTTTCTGGCAATGTCTTATGTTAACAGTCCAAAGCATCAGAGAGTGATACAGAACCTCTTTGGCTTCCACATTAAGGTCAGAGGCATTTGCAGTACTTATTTGTTTTAGTGTTGGTTTTGTCTACAAGAATCAATTAGCTGTGTAAACTATAAGCATGTATCCTCTCCTCCCTGAGAGGTGCTACTGTAAAATTAAAGAAGACTCATGCAGATATGTACCAAAGAGAGAGATTTAAGAAATTAAGGGCAATCACTCCATCAGTCTATCAAATGGAAGCCTGTGCATACAAATAAAGCCACAGGGTCAGATGGAATCTGGTGAGCGGACAGATTCTAGTTCTGGGATAAATTATTTTAAATTTCCAGCTTGGAGAAGAGGTGTTCAACAGAGCAATGTGCTGCTTCAAAAGGCATAGTTCAAGTACACACTATCAGGACCTGAATGTCCTTTTCTGGACTCATTACAAACTGACAGCACTTTTCATTTCAAACGACAATCAGGAAAACTTTGAAAGCTCTCAGCCAATAGCAGGAAGGAAAAATAATCCTACTGAAATTAAATCTAAAACTCAAATATTACACCAAGACCTTTCAACTTGCTCATTATTCCATTAAACCATCTGTAAAGGCACCATTCTTCATCTGAAATGAGTTTAGAAAAACTTTCATTGTGTGACTTGGTCCACAAATGAGAGTGACAGGAGAAGAATGATATTTTCCTTTGGGGTTTATACCTTTAGTGACTCTGATGATGATGACTAAGTATCAGTTCTGACAAGCTGAAGGTTAATTACTTACTCTGCATTTCAGGTCTGTCAGAGCGGAATATCAGCATCGTTTTATTTAGCAAAAGTCAAAAGTATTTGGTATTTACTTTGGGCATAGAGAACTGTCGCTCTAAAGACCACTTGTCCATCTTCTGCTTGCCTGCAAATGCTTCTCTGCTATCTGCTTCTGCCTCATTTGAATTTCCCTCCGTTTTTCCACTTCCCAAGGAGTCTCCCACAGTAAAGTACTTCACGTCAGAGAAGAACATGATCAGTTTGAAGGTTGAGATGGAGAACAGAGTAGATGGTGTAATTCTGAGAAAGATAAATGTATGCATGGCAGTACATTAGAAAATACAGAAATCCTTAAATCACGTTAATAATGAAAAAGTCTTCTCAAAATCAGGCAGGTGACAAACGCCTTTCACCGTGAATGTGACATATTTGGCTTATTAGCTTCAAATGGTGAGGAAAACAGCTTAGGTGATGTTGCTGCAAAAAAGGAAAGGGATCTGAAATGTTTCAAGTGAAGCATTGTTAGGTAGACTAGGTCTGGCCTTCTCGGGCTATTCTAATTATTTGGCACATCACAATTTAAATGGAAACAACAACAAAAAAAGAAAATGTCTACTTATTTCCTATTCTTCCCAATATTCTGGAACTTTCCTTAGCAGCAGCGCTTATAGGTTCCTTCTGATGCTGTCCTTCATGTGTTCCCAGACTCCTCTGGTTCCTCTCTCTGGCCAACTTCTGCACTCTCTCTCACTCTTTTGTGGTTCTTCCTACTCTGCTCAGAGACCCTCTCCAGTCCGCAGGATTAAAGTTCACCATAGTGAAAGGGAGACATTATGAATGTGTGCATCTTCTCATGTCAGTAGCCTGAGTCTTTTGCTCTCCTTATTATGGAATCATAATCTCTCATATGCTTACTCTGTGTGTTTCCTCAGCTTTTCTCCCCTTTCAGAAACTTGGCTTTACCACAACTTTTCTATGTACGACATTCCTGCATTGTTATATATTAGAAGGTTCGCTTTGCTTTGCTTCTCTTTGATTCCTTTAGGAGGATGCAAATATGAAAGAAACACAAGCACCCTTCTCTGACACCTGTGTTTAGTTTAGCTTTATTTGGGTGCAGTTAATTAAACCTAGATTTCATCCAGGTCCTGTTGCTGCCACCTGAATTCCTCTGCCACTGAATGACTGTAACTACTCGCATATAGATTGTGTCCCATTTCCTTTTTCTAGTCTCTAGTATCTTTTCCATGTTTGTTTACTCAAATTATACATAGAGCTGGTATTTTGTTTCTAGAAAAAAATTATGAAACTCACCATCTGTGCCTCACTGTGCTCACACCTGCATGGCGGAATTCAGTGACCTCCCTTTGCTCCACGTGCACTTCCATGTCAGTTGTCAATTTGTCACACTGCCTCTGTGCTGCCATCTGTCACATGACAACAACATGGAATGGAATATTGGGAATGTTCAACCCCTACTGCCATACCACTGACAATGGCCTCTGATGTCATGGGCTGACATAATAAAACAGGAGGCATTACTTTTGAAGCAGCACTCATATAATGAGTCACAAAAAGGCCTACTTCAAAAAGATTCCAATCACAATGAGGTAGCAATTTGCTTCTGAGAGTTCATTCCTCCAAATAGTCTTTGAGATGGAGAATCTAGGAAAGCTTTGCTGTTCCTGGCCTTGACATGAAAGCTGATGTTTCCATGCAGAGTCTTTTTCAGCCCAAATAACTGGTTATGTGAATGGCTTTACAGAAGGCTTTTTATAAAACTGGTAAATACATAGATTTTACAGTTTCTAGATTCTATTAATAAGCAGACACAATTTCAAATGTTGTTTTCTTTAAATACTATTGCCAAAATGACAGCAACAGTATCAAATGGCCTTCAGGCCAGCATAGCTTCTTCAGGGCCTAATTTGTTACTGTGATAGAAACTTTCATTTTTTAGTCAAGAATTGGAAAATGAAACTGCAAAGCCAGATTGTACAATGAAATTTGCTTTATCTGTCATCAGAATAGTAAAACATTTGCAATCATAGCTATTTTATTGAAGAAAACCTGAGGTGTGGATCTTAGGGGCATCTGGCTCCGAAGGATTTTGCCAGGCCAGGCGAGACTTGTTGATGTAGCTATTAGTCTAACAACCCTGCCAGTATTATTGGTAAGTAATATTGTTCTTTCCCTAGATTTCATTATTTTTTCACTCTGTCATGTATGTTACAGACTTTTGTCTTCCTCTCTCTACAGAGTTTCTGTCTTTACTACAAGTTTTTATAGAGTGGCTACTACAATGAAATTGAGATTTCATGAGTAAAATTTTCCATACAGTTAATAAATGAATGTTGATAAACAATATTGGAATTCAATGGTAATCTACTCTTCTGCCCATCAAATCACACCACATGTAAAGACAGAAGTACTTTATTCCCCACCTCCATACATGTATGACAGTTAGTGCAACTGGCTACAGGCAAGTGTGATAGAGTCTTTGTAAGGGCATCAAGTGGCAAACAAGCCAGTCTTGTATCCCTAATGCTGTACATACAAAAAAAAAAAACAACCCAAAAAACCAGCCTTAATTTCCACAGAGCCAAAATCAGGTTATACTCCCGGTAAAGTGAACTGCAAGAGATGTACCAATTTAAAATAATAATAATAATTATTATTATTAAAAAAGCAAATCACTTATTCCAGTGCCTCATTACAGAGGCAGATGCCTACCTGTGGACTTTCAAATATGATTACCCGGCCATAAGGAGCATGATAGGTAGCCTGTGTTTTCAGGAGCCTTTGATGAAGTAACTGGAGACTGCTATGCAGTTTGCCATCAGATCAGCCTGGCCTATGCATCCAGTGACTCCTTTGAGGAACTTGAACAGATTTGAAAGACATAATTCTTTCCTTTTAAAGTCATGTTCCCTCTTCCTCAGTATTTCTCCTGTAAACAAAGTTTTTGGTATACGTTTTCCCCCTTCCCCTTTTCACAAGGAACAAAGAAGCACAGAATTCATTTTGCTTCTCAACATGGCTTTATTTCCTTTGAGTTTTCCTTTGCTATATCCATCATCTACTGGCCCTACAGACAAGTCCTGCCTCTGATGTGTTTGAAGAGAATTCATTTTTAGTTCTTACGCCTTTAACAACCTGCTCTTCAGAACCGTTTTTGGCTTGCCTTATTGTGTTTAACACTTACTTGCCAAAGCTTTTTTTTTCCCTTTTTTTTTTTTTTTTCTATTTTCATCACTTGAACAGAATTTCAGCTTGGAAGTTTAAATGCTTTACTTTTCCTCTTTAGGCCTAACATAGGTATCTTGCATTAGCTGGTGATAATGGTTACCTTGTTTATTTCATCTGACTGTAAGCTGTCTTGCATGCACAGGACCAATGCTCCATCAATACCATTGTTTTTTCTGTGTTTCTGTATCCCCATATTGCAGAGCCCTTCTGATTTTATTACTTCTACCAAGTTTTTGATATGTCTATTATGACAAATCCTCAAGGTAAATTACTCAAAGTAGAACAGAGCATTGGGACTCAACATATACAAGAAGTATTTTTCCCCAAGGTCATATATAGATGTCAGAATTCTGCTTGATTATATACAGAATATTGTTTTGTTTAACACTCCTTTTGACCCAGAAGATGACATTAAATAATCTTTATTTCTGGAACAGAGATTATGGGGAAAAAACTGAGAAACAAGATTCATTTTTAACCACTAGACCTGAAGTAGATACTGGGATGATCATCAAACTTTTAAAGCTATAGAACATTCCTGTTAAATACTGGGGGATCCTGAGAATGACAAAGAAAAACTTTTATGAGATGCAGTTTGGATAGAAGACAACTTACAGTACTGTTTTCAATGAATTAAATACACAAGAAACTAACTGGAAAGTTGGATTCAAAGATAAAGTCAAACCATATAGAAAACAGAAATGTTCCTTAATATGAAGGCTGCTCCAAAAGTAATGTCTTCTATTTTACAATGTTGGCCCACAACATCAGAGGCAGATGTTGGTGGTATGGCGGTAGAGGTTGAACCTTCCCATCAGTATTCCATTACATGTCGTTGCTGTGTGACAGATGGCAGCAGAGGGGCAGTCTGACAAAACGGTGTCTGACAAGGTAGTGTGTACGAAGCAAAAGGGTGTAAGTGAATTCCTCCATGTGGAAAACATTGCACACACTGACAATTCATCAATGCTTGCTGAACTTTTCTGGATACCAAACAGTGGATGTGAGCACAGTGAGGCAGTGCGTGGTGCCTGTCAGCAGTGGTGACAGTGGCAGTGTGTCACCTTCACCAGTGCAGATTGTTACAAGCATGGCACGCAGTCTCCTGTTCATCACTAGTGAAAGTGCATAGCAAATAGTGGTGACTGTTGAAAAATAGTGTTTTGTAGCTGAGAATTTGCTCTATCAAACAGTGTTATTGTGCTCTTTGCATCTGTTCTAGTTTCCACAGTAACAAATAGTAGGCATTACTTTTGGAGTGACCACATACTTTATAATTCCTTTTATAATGGTCTATTTAAGAGATCTCAGTAAGATTTCTGCTGGTGGGGCAGTCTGTGGCACTCTGCCATTTTATTACAAATAGTTCTGAAGGAATGTTGCTCTACTTTGAAAACATTATCTAAAAGGAGAGTTAATGTATCAGTATTTATTGATTCAATCTTCTCATTGCACTCAAGTATAAAGATGACTTTTCCACTTGCAAACCTTGAAGACTCCCCCAAACATCTGAAAGTCAACTAAACTTCTCTCTTTTGAAGAGCCTGTTGGAAAAAGCAGGCTGATTTTGCTTTTGCATTGATGAAGTGCATCTCTGATAGATGGACAGGATTGCAAGGTAACCGCTTCTATCTCTTAGCTTCTAGGAGATTCAGAGACGTTTTCTCATTAATGAAACAAAGTTCTCAGGTATTATTAAAAACAAAAACAAAATACAAACAGTGATTTCCTTGGAAAATGCTGTTTATTGAACCCAACATTTCTTGGAGTAGGATTACAATTTTGATTCTGTTTTTCATCATGAAAAATTTTCCCAGGTTCAGGATAAAACTTGGTTAGAACAAGGAAAAGAATCTAGCTCTACAGTTCACTGTTAATGACATTAATGTTAGATAAGCAAGGGGAATTGAACTTTGTTTCAAAACACTGCATTGCCTACAGCTCTGTATGAAAAAGGAGAAATTATGAATCTAAAAAAAGCACTTTTTAGCCTAACACAGTGTTAGCAATTTCAGTGTTAAATGATTCTCTCCGCATCAAGGATCTTCTGTTTTGATAGTGATTCATCTATGATAAAAAAAAAAAAAAACAGGTATCAAATTAAAGGCTATCTCATCTTTGGCAAAACAAACATTTCACCTTTCACATACAGGGATGAAAAAGAGAAAATACAAAGCTTTATTGCATGAGGTAATGCAAGCCTCATCTGCAGATGATATATTGGTCTTACAGCTCACTATGCTATTATGTACTTTTACAAAAGTCTGGACTAAAATTGTTCACTTTGCCCGTTTTAGCAAACATCTACTAGAGTGGGTCTCCTCATAAAATAATATACTGTAGTATATTATAGTATATATATAGTATATATAGTATACTGCTACACTGAATCCCCACATGTTGTCATTTTCTTCTTAAATCATTCCACTGAAAACAGTACTCCTGGAGCAAGGTGACATTCCAGGATAAACCTAGTACTAACAAAAAGATTAGCTACAAAATAAGAGTGCAGAAACAGCTCCTAAAACACTGTGCTACAGATTTATGACTTACCAAGAGAAATGAATGTGATAGATACAGTATAGTCTTGCTTTAGTAGTTGGCCCAGAGAAATTTCTTTTTGAATTAATCTTAACTAGAAAATATTTGCGTCTGGAGATCTAGGTCTAAAGGTGCTAGGTTCTAGAGACGCTGAAGAAAAAGAGTGATCATGGCTTCTAATCATACTCTGATATTAATGATTATTCTGACTAGATTTTAATACCTTTCTGCAAAAGAAAAGTGGGCAAGAGTACACAGATAATATTTATAGAGCATCCTAAAATTGGTATTGTGAAATAACAAAAGAAAATACACAGAGGAAGTTACGAAAACAAGTAGGAAACAGCAACATCTACATAAAATTAGGGAATCTATGAGCTCATCAGCTGAGGAAAACAGCCCAAAAACTGAAAATAGAGGACCTGCAAAACTAGAAGAAAGCTGGAAGACAAGACTAGGTAGTACATTTGGCATGAAAGAATAAGAAAAATGATTCATTGTCTGAAGGAATTAATTTCCAGAAAATTAAAATGCAAACCTGGAGATTTGTTATGTGGAAATGATGTTCAAATTCAGGAAAAGAAATCTACTACGAGGCCTTCCAAATTGCCTAGGAGACTAAGGATGAGGGAAAGATCTCCAGACCTCCTGAGCTGGTCCAGCAAAGTAGGTGCTGCCTCTGGGGGAGAGATGCATGACAGCTGTGGTGAACAAGGCTGTAGCTCTACCACTGCTAAAAGACTGGCAAATGCTTTCCAAAGAATCAGTACTTCCACTCCCACGGAAGTCAGGTCTCAGCTCCCAGTCTGTCTCCCCTTTACTTCGAAGTCCAAGAATATCAGGGGACAGATCATTTCCCATGGTATAAATGCACTTGAATTTCATAGGTAGGCATAAATATACTAGGTTGGTATACCTTTCTTAACCAGAGCTAAACTATGACTGACTTCTAGTCAACATGTTAAAGGGAACTTTTGGGAATATATGTTGAAAGGGATTGAATAAAGCAATAGAGAAAACTTTATCATTGGAATTGATCTCATTAACCTCTTTAGTTTTATTTATTTATTTATTGGTCATTAATAATAAAAAGTGGAGGTATACTGAACATTGCTTTTTTGCAACAAAAGTGTTAATTATTCCTCTCTCCCAGAGTTAGCAAAATGCCATCAATGACTCATTTGCAAATTCTATAAAATATGCTCCCATCCAATTTTACTTTCAAAAATAATCAAATCACTTTATGGTTTAAGATATATTCATCTTTCAGATCACTATGACTTTTCTTCTTACGTAGAGATGGATTGTTCTTAATTTTTCATGGCTATAACCAACAATGAATAATAAAGTAGTTTTATCATGTCACATAGGATGGAGATAACAGAAATTAGTTTATTGCAAACTTATCTTTATAGTTGCATACAAAAATTGTCATCGAGGGTGTCTGATGACAAATTGGAAACTTCAATCTATAAAAAATTAAATAACTAATACATAGCTAGGAGATATATTTTGGAATTGCAATCAAGTAGTTGTAAAGGAGACATTGCTTTTTAATTATTAGTCTCATTGAATCCTATGTATTAAGAGCATTATATTAATTTAAAAGAACACAAAGGAATCCTTAGGGAGAAGGAAAAAAAAAACAAATATCAATTTTGCAGCTCTTTACTTTTCTTCTTGGAAGAGGAGACCAGTAAGAAGAATGAATGGAATGGCATACATTACACTGCAAAATAGCTTTCATTCTCACATCAATCTTTTCAGACTTTCTTGCTTTGTAAAACACAACTGACTAAATGTAACTGCAACATAAGAGATCTTGTAGAAAAGCTTAGAGAAGGTTTTGAAGTGGTTGCAAAGCAAAGAGATAATGCTTTCATACCAGATTAACAAATCTATTGTTTATTGCCTCAACGATATGGCGTGCTGTGAGGTGCCTATGCTCATGCAGTAATGATTAGCTAGTTGGCTAACTTCCAGAGAGTAAGGTTATTAACGCTGTATTGTAAAGCCTCAATGTGATGCTGATTTTCTTGTACTGTATATTGCACGTAGAAAACTTGTATTAATCAATACAAATTATTCTCCAAACAACAAGACACAGTGGGAGTGAGCAGGAAAGGTGGGAAATGAGGTGTTAGTGAAAATAAATAAATAATAAGTAAATAAGGTCACATGTTCTGCCTCTAATTAATGTTGAAGGAAAATCTTTGAAAGACAGAAGTCTAGCGAGTAAAGCAGGACACAATCCAATAGTCTGTGCTTTGTCAAGTAACAAGGTTAGGATGTAACTGTGGGCAAATAACATTTTTCTCATTGTGCCTCAAGTAAAATAAGGATGACATCTCCCTCCTGTGTCCTTTCTGCTAAATCTTGGGTAGAAAAAGCCAGAAAGACTTAAAGTATTGCTTATAGATTAGATCCTTGGCTTAGAAAGCTTTGCATCGGACAGTATAATTTTTTAGTAGGTGAACTGCAGAATTTAAGATGTTGTACTGAAATAATATGAACATGTAAAATAGATAAAACATGGAGTATAGATAGTTTACTGGCGTTACGGTTGCTTTAGCTGGTTTTCCATCCCTTCTTTTTGAGGTAATAGCCTCAGGCATGTACTTCCTGAATTGCTCATCGCACCATAAATCCTGGTGCTAAGTAGTGTGAATGCAGTAGTTGACAATATTAACTTGGCTGGCAATTGAATAAGAGCGTGTAGAGTTCAAATGGACTACTAGTGTTTACAGTCCACCAGCTTGCGCACCAACAAAAAACCATTCTGTTTATGTACTCCCCTGCTTCTTCCTCTGGTTTTGTGCTAGAAGTCAGAAAGGAGAGAGCCTAGTCAGGATGATGGGTCTCGTCAGAAGAACTATGTACTGACTTCATGTTCACTTCTATGGACAATCAGATATCCACTTCAGGCTTCAGCTGGCATTTCTATAAGCTGCATGTGATAAACATTTCACAGATGTGTGGTGAGCCAGGTGCCTTTAAAGTGTTGGTGGGGATAACGAAAAGTGTTGTACAAAACACTGCCTTGAATAGACACAGAACTGTTGACCAAAGAGGTCCTGGCATGAGCCAGATATCCATGTGGCTGGAAGGCTCCTCAACACCTTTTCACTTTACTTTGGTTTTATTCACACACAGCCATGAACATTAAGCTACTTCTCAGAGTTCGTAGTATTAAGTGGGTAAAATGAGACCACAGTGCTTACAACTGGTGCCATTCATGTTGGATTATGTGTTAGGGCCAGATGAGAAAGCCATTTCCATACATCTTTAGCATTAAGCATATGAATGGAATGATCGACATCAATGTGACTGCAGAAATATTTTTAAATGTTTGAATGCTAGCATGTGCTAACGCCAGGGCTTAAGTTTTCACTAAGCAGTTTGCGCACACCGCAACTTAAAACAAACAGTTATTCTGCCTTTATTGGTCAAAATATTTCAGTACCTGCTTAATTTTAAGCTGGACACAGAGTCCCAACTGCGATCCGTGGGACTACTTGTGAGCTTGTGCCTGAAGCTAAGCATATGCTTAATGAACTGCTCAAGTCGGGCCTGACAATAAACGAGGCTGCTGGTATCCTGAAGGTACATCTGCTTCCTTGGTATCTAAACCTTGATGGAATTGGTTTATACTGACATGTTTTGCTTCTGAGTTGGAGTAGACTGAAGGCATACAACATGGTCAGTTATAGCTAGTATTATCTTCTGTCTGGGTTTGGGTTTTCCTAGAGGTACTTTTTTTTTTGTCTAGTTAGAGAATACTTAATTTTTGTAAATCCTAATCAGAAATATGGCAGCTCTAGGGTCAGCAGTTCAGTTCAGAAGTGATGACTCTATGTGAACAAGTGGTATGTTTTGTCTTTAGTTACCCTCCCAAAACTATTTAGCACTCTAGAAAGTGTCTCCAGAACTGCAATGTTTTTCACTCAGTACAGCCTTAATTGAACAAAAGCAAACCTTTTTTAAGATCATGTTATTTACGTGGTGAACTGAGTTTTGTTTCAAACTTCCATTATAAAATATATGAAAAATATTATAAAATATTCATATTTAAGCAAAAAAAAACTTTAGAGAGAGTTTTTCCTGAAAATACAAAAGAATAGAAGCAGTCGAAAAGCCTTGAAAATATTAGTTCTGCTGAGCAAATAAAAAAGATTTCTTACACTGCCACACAGCACATCTACTTAGTGTTTTTACACATCCTTAAAGCTGAATTACTAGTGAAGCAGGTAACTTTGAAAATACACAGCTTATTATAGGCCAGTTCTTTACACTTTTCACATCATGCAGATAATGCAGGGTTTGTGTATGAGAGTGGATATAAGTAAAAAATTTTCTTTGCATATGCATTTACTTTGTCATGTGCCTATGGAATGAAGCTTCACATACGGAATGGGAAAAAAAGAGAGGAATCATAATCGAAAGAAATATAATTGCAAGAATGAACAGAGGGGAAAAGTGGATTTACAACTAGAAAACTGTAGAGAACAGAGATTTGAGAAAAAAAGAAAGCTGAATGATTAAATACTAACCATAAAATAGTTGTTAGAAATATACATAAGATGAAGTTAAAGCTTAGCATAAGGAACAAGTAGACACAATTTCTAAAGTGTGACAGATAATAAGGGGGAAAAAAAGAGAAAACCCAAAGGAAATTAAAAATAGAGATATGGTAAGAATCTAAATGAAAAGTTTAAAAATATGTACGTTAGCAAATACTTAGTTATTAGCAATTATTTGAAATTGTTATCAATTTAAAGGATTATCAACAGAAGTTGTAGATTCTGAGGGAGTATTCTGACTTGTTTGACACTATAATAATGAAAGGAATATACTTACGGTGATTATGTCTCTAATTAAATGGGATTATTCCTGAATTAAATTTCAGCTTCTCTTGGTTAGTCCTGTGATACTCCACTTACTTTATTCTACTCAAAAGATGATAAAAAAGGAAAGGTCAATAAAAATAAAATGGAAACCTGTGAAACTAGTGAAGACTGCAAGAAAAGTCAATTTCTAGGTATTGAAAATAGCCAGCTAATGGAAGTATTTACCATGGGAGCTAGCAGACTCTCCATCATTTGAAATGTTGCAATTGAATGCATTCCTTTTTGAAATGCATCATTTATTCACAAATTGTGTGTCTGATGAAGAAATTGTTAAGATATTTTTCTCTGTGGGGAGACTGGCAACCACAGCTATTGTGAAGTGAAATATTCTGTCGCCGCTGTTTCAGAATAGCTTCTTGCACTGACACGCTGTTGCAGAGTGACATCGTTTGCATGTCAGGATAGTGACTATGTAGGCGAGAGCTCCTACAAAATAGCAAAGTTCCCAATGGCTGTGCCTATCTGTTTCTATCACTAGGCAAAGCCTAGATAGGATGTCCCACATTTCATATGCTTAGTAGCGAATGGCGTCTGTGTTGCCTGTCTTCAATAGCTTGATGAGAAATACTTCAATTCTCCCCAACAGTTTTTTTTAAATCTTTTTTACCTACTTGAAAATTGTTTAGATACCATGGGAGGAACAAAGTGTTCCTTGTCCTTGAAATTTCTAATTTGCAGATTGCTGTAAGAGTGAGAAAATATTGCTGCATTTTCTTTTCTTAACACTTTTCTCATGTGTTTGCTACTAGGCTCTTGGGGATCCTTTTATCTGAACCAGCACAGTAAATCTTAGGTCTTTTGCTCTTCTTTACTGTGGTTTAGCTAGCATTACCAGTAGTTACTTTCTGCTGACGGATAACTTTGTCTCAGACACTTACAACATATAACACTCAACTCCTTCGTGACTCAGATACCCTGAATAACTTGGAATTTTATTGCCTCCTTGCAAATAGTGGTAAAAGTGAATTTAAATTGGAATGAGATCTTGTTATTCTACTTGTATGTCTGAGGTTTGCTGTACTTCTCTCTCAAGAGCTAATGAAAATGACAACTAAATACCTACAATGTATATTAAAATCTCTCCACATATCAACAACTTTTTTATTTATACAGGTGGCTTTACTGATGACCTGATTAAGCATTTTTTCAGCTTCTGATATATCTGCTTATTTGTTTTTCTACTCCAAATTCTATGATAGGCATTGATTCTAGTTATAAAAGTAAAATTAAACAGATACAACAAAGCTTTTCTCTACCCTAATTCCCTAAATATCACAGTAAAAATAAACTCTGTATGAAATAGAAACCATAGAACTCTCTTCTGTCATTTCTCTTTTTCTGGAGATCTTCAGGCTCTGATTCTTACTACTCCTTCATTTGCTCTTCTGTACTAAGAAGGATATGGATCCTTCATTTTATATTTAAGCAGTACACAAAGTGATATCTTAAATAACTAAATTAGATTAACTAACACCATTAGACTTTTCACAGAACAAGCACATTTTGAACAAGTGCAGAAGAATCAATGACAGAGAGGAAAAGACATATCCATATGGCAAACATGACTGAGTCAATCACTACTCAGAAAGAATGCCTTAGTTATATTTTATAGAATATTTGGTTTATAAAATAGGTCTTTTGACTTTAGTTCATGCTGTATAGAGTGCAAACAGTGTGACTGTGAACTAGTATGCACTAGTCTCACTCCCTTTCCACTCTCCTAGTTCCTCTTCTTTTCATCTCTTTTGTTAACAGGAATATTTATATTCCTTCATCATCAGATGAGGATGTGGGATCTCTGCTACAATGAGATCTCTACTATTATGAGTTAGGTAAATCTCAAAGTTTGTTTTTATTTTGTTTAACTTTTGCTCTTTGAATGGTCTCAAACTTTGCCCCTTCCAGTGATGGTAGGCTCTCTGCTGGCATCAGAGCCAGAACACTTCTCTTTGATGTGAAAACATCAAGGATCCGATCAAAGGTTCCAGAACGCAGAGCAGAGAAGAAAGAAGTCCAGTGAATGAACTCTGGGGTCTGTGGAATCATCCAGATCATTCAAAGGGGCTATAGAAAGAATCAGAAAAAAATAAATCAGTTGCTGTAGTGAGCCTTGTGACCAGAAATCTGATGGGATGCAATGAGAAAGCTTGGAAATCTGTATTTATGAGAAAAGTTTATGGCATTACAGTACGAGAGAGCAGATGTAAATTCAATTTATTTATTTATTTGTTTTCCTGTAGCAGAATGTTGATACTTTTTATAGCTGATAATAAGTAACATACCCTTGGTGGAAGGTGATCAGGTCCGGAAAAACTGAAGCACTATAGCTAAACATGGGCCGTGATGGGGTCACCCAGAAGTAGTGAAGAAGATGGCTGATATCTTTGTGAGGCCACTCTTGATTATCTTCCAATTTTCATGATTACTCAGAGAAGTGCCAGACGACTAGAGGAAAGCAAATGTCACTTCTATCTTCAAGAAAGACAAGAAGAATAACTGAGTGAACTGTAGGCTGTTCAGCCTCACCTTGATCTCTGGGGAGGTAGTTGAGCTGTTAATCCTGGAAACGCAAAAGAAAATCATCAGGAGTAGTCAACATGGATGCCAGCTAAGGGAAATGACGTTTGACCAACTTGATAATCTTCTACAATGAAATGATAGATCTAGTAGATGTGGGGAGAACACTGGCTGCTGCCTACCTGGACTTCAGTAAGGTATTTGACTCTGTCCCCCACAGAATCCTCTTGACAAGCTATAGACATATAGGTTGAGTGGGTGGACAGTGAGCTATACTGAAAACTAGCTGAACAGCCTGGCCCAAAGTGTGGTGAACAGCAGAATAAAGTCTATTTGGAGGCCCATAACTAGCAGTATCCCAGTGGTCAATACTGGGTCCAGTTCCATTAAATGTCATCCATGATATTTACTTTTTTTAAGGACATGTAGCGAAAGAATAAGGGGAAATGATTTTAAATTGGAAGAGGGCAGATTTACACTAGATATTAGGAAGAAATTCTTTACTATGAGGGCGGTGAGACACTGGAACAGGTTGCCCAGTGAGGTTGTGGATGCCCCCTCACTGGAAGTGTTCAAGGCCAGGCTGGATGGGGCTCTGAGCAATCTCTAGTGGGAAGTGTCCCTGCCTACAGCAGGGGGTAGGAACTAGGTGATCTTAAAGGCCACTGCCAACTCAAACCATTCTATGATTCTATGATTCTGTGATCTGGATGATGGGGAAGAGCATACCCTCAGCAAGTTTGCAGATGACAGAAAACTGAGAGGCATGGCTGCTACACCAGAGGGTTGTGCTGGCATCAAGAGGGACCTTGACAGGCTGAAGAAGTGGGCTGACAGGAACTTCAACAAGGAGAAATGCAAAGTCATGAACCTGGGAAGGAACAAGCCCAGGCACCAGGACATGCCGATGGCTGACCAGTGGAAAACAGCTTTGCAGAGAAGGCCCTGGAGGTCATGGCGAGCAACAACCTGAACACAAGCAAGCAATGTGCCCTTGCTGCAGACAGCTAATGGTATCCTAGGCTGCATTGGGAGTGTTGCCAGCAGGTTGAGGGAGGTGATCCTTTTGTCAGATCATCTTCATGTAGGTTATGATTCAGTTTTAAGGAATTTGTTTTGTGTTTTGCATGTGACACCTCCAAAGGCTTTCCAGTAAACTGGAGGAGGCAGAGGGAAAATGAGAGTAGTTAAATGCAGCAGAGGTATACAAAATCTGAATTATGGCCTCTGCATACCAAGAGTTTCTGTTGATTTTAGCTTTTTGTTTTATTTACTCTCACCCTCCTCACCCACTGCAGGTTAAATGCTTTTTCCTGAAGAAGGAAGCTGCCCTCAGAGATGGGTGGTGATACCTGCAAGTAGGGGAGATAAATCTCTACTGCACTAAATGCTGATCCTGTCCTTGCACCCCACAACTGTGTGGCCCTCCTGCTATGAGCCATCTCACCTGATAACTCCAGATTATCTTTTTGTAATTCCTCCCACTTTGCTGTTTACTCCCTCCAAACATTACACTCGCAGATGGTGAGTATCTCTCTCTCTCCCCTTTCCAATCATCATTTGGCCATGCCACAGCACACAGTTAGTTCTTTTTAATCTTTCCCCATAATTAAATAAAAAGCCAATTTAAAAGGAACCGTAATAAAGTTGCTTATTTTTATGTATTGCAAACGATTAATAAAGAAGGGTGCCATTTCAATAAGGACTTCAAACAAATGTTCTTTCATCTCCCAGCTCATGAGAGTGCAGTTGCTGCTGGGGAGGAAGAGATCTGTTCTGCCTGCTGACACTGGGTTTCTCATTCATGGCCATTTTTCATACCTGCAAAACAGTTTGTGGACTCTTTAAGCAGAGAAGTGGGGGGAGGAGGGAGAGAAGGTTGATAGGTCCACATTAGCTCATTAAAAACTAAAATACCATTTCTATTTTACATAATTTAACATGGCAAACTATTAAAAAAAAATAAGGTGAAAACTGCAACCCCTAGGCATGCGTTTAAAACATCCTCATTTAGATGCTAATTTTGATTCCTAGTGTACGGCTGGTTAAAAAAAAAGCCATTAACAAAGGGGCAGATTACTTAAAAGGCATTATTAGGCAAATATGTATGAGTTTTCTGATACCAAGTGGCCCTTTTATGACTGAATACAGCTGCTAAGTAGAGTGACATGGAGATATTTGTTTTAAAAGGAAAGAAAAAAACACCAGATTAAAAAGATATAAAAAACAATAATTATATAGAGTGTAAATCACACAGGTGAAAAAAATACTTTAAAATGCAAGTAGTATTTCCTCCTTTAAATATTTAGAAATATGCGGCTCTGCAGGTGATGTGCGTTACCAGCTGAATTCTAGGATCTAGCTAACATTTAGGTAATAGTGAAACAAATGTTAAAATGTTGCTGTTTAGTTCTAATCATATATTTTATTTTGTGTGTTAGTAAAACAGCATTGACAGAAAAATGAAATGAGGAAAACAACAGGCAACATGAGAAGAAAGTGCATTCTTTCCAGCTGAGATTCAACTCATGACTGGAAAAAAAAAGGTTATAATGATATTAAAATGAAAACTGTTCAGACAGAAAAGATATAAGTAAATGTAGTGTGCTGTATAAATTAAATGAGTAATAGAGGATGGGCAGATGGTTGCTTAACTGCATCACAGTAAAAGAACAGTGAATAGGTCTTCACTGAGCGCTCTCTTTCTGAACCTGAATAAAATTTTCTTTAACAGGGGAAAGGCTAAGGGAATTTCAAAACCTGAGAAGAAATGAATTTGAAAAGCAGAGCTAATTTTGACTCTGTCTTGGTTGTCAAGGTAGTTGAATAATTTTTGCGTTCTTTGTATATTATCCAGCTAAGAATAAGGTGCCTAAGCCAAAACAGTTGATCACTGAGATCATTGCAGACCCCAGCAGCCACAGAAAAGGCGTTTCTGCTACTGAGAGTCCATGGTGTTCTTCACAAGCCCTTTTCTTTGTATCCACAGGGCAGGTTCGATTTGTTAATGATGTTTAGACTGTAGAATTGCATCAGAAATAAGAGCAACACTTTCCTTCCCTCCCTCGGATCTTCCCTTTTACACTGAAACTCATCAAAGCAGCTTCTCTTGATGCCCCAGATAAAGGAATGACACCAACGTAAAGCAGGAATAGCTGTGACGAGGGCTCAGCTCACCACCTGAACCAAGGGAGAGACGCTGAACTGTTATGAAAATGGAATATTACATGAATATAGAAAAATCTATCCTCACATGTTAGTTATCATTTATATCTTCTTTCAGTAATGAAATGATTGGAAAAAAAATACGAGTACTTAGCAACTTATGTTGCAGTTCTTTGAAATGCACCAAGGCCATCAGTATGAGCAAAACTACATACATGATCATATTAAAATTGTTTTATTATTGCCTGGGAGCCTAAGTAAACAGATAAATGACGAGTGACCAAGGAAGTCTTACCTGAAGTTAGATTCAAAATACTTCCCTCAAAAAATTATTTTATAAAAAAATTGGTGTTCAATATTTTTAAAGCTTAGCATCATTAAGTATACCTGGACACAGTGCTAGGCAACCTGTTAAAGTGGCCCTGTGTAAGCAGGGGGTGGGCCTGGTTACTTCCAGTTCCTTCTAGCCTCACTCATTTTGTGATTCTGTGAATTATAATGTATGTTTATTTCTTCCTCCATTTCATCATTTTATGATGGAGCTAAATAAGCAGAGATTTCAGGAAGTGCAAAAGAAGATTGGCCTAACCAAGTATTGTTCATGATTATCCACACCAGTAGTGCTGCTTTTGGTACTTGTCAGACAAGATTGAAAAGTACCTTAACAACAAATGTAAACCTTTTTTGCAAGCATAGCTGTAATAAGGGATTGGAAGTAATTTGTCAGTATCCCGCACAGCTGAATACTGGCATGAGGTGGAGATGAGGGAAAGATGGAAGAGCTCATGCTACTGTTTTTAGTGTAGGTGTGTATTAGTTTTCTGTTGCAAGCCAATTAATTGCAAGGTAGCAATGGTTTATTTTTTTATTTTATTTTTTTATTTTATTTTTTTAAATTTTTGTATCAAAAGGTTATTGTGGTTATATTGTAAGTGAATGCGATTTATTCCACTAGATGTTTGTACAAGAAATGTCTATTCTAACTTTCAAATGTGCTAAGTATTTCGAGTTGATAAATTATAGTGTAGTGGAATCCTTAAGAAATAACAGGTGATCTCCTTTAGGTATTTCTTAAACCTGAAAGAAATATCTTATGTGTACAGCTATGGAAGAAGAAAGATAATGTGCTTTTCAACCAAATGACTGAGGTGCCTGTATGTACTACATCTAAGCAAAAGAGGGATGTGAGACTTTGAAAGTGAAGGACTGTAAAAGAATGTAACTTATGGAATATGGAACAGATGTGAAAATTATAGTTAAGTGAAGTATCAGTGGAAGTGTGCAATAGAGAAACAAGTAGGATGACCAGAACTGAGCTAAGGGTGTGAAAAGAAGACAGATTTAACTTTAAGTGGAGGAAAATCTGACTTTTCTTTGCATCATCAAGTGTGCAGAGAGATGAGTAAAAGACTGTAACTCCCCCTGTATTTCTGTGAAGTTATTTTTGTCATCCCACCACATGGGAATGGGTAATCAGTGTTTCAGACAATCAGACAATCACAATGTTGAGTGCAGAGGAAGGAGGAGGGTTTGATACTGTAATTAAAAGAAGACCATTTAGTTATAAAATATTCCATGCAAATTTCTTTCAATCTTTGTGTTTTGGGCACTCTTCAAACAATGGCAGACTAAAAAACTGTTAGATAAATTTATGTTTGGTGAGAATTTATACTGAAGAACAATCTGAATCCATGGTTCATAAATGGGCAGCTTATTTGGCTTCCACATTGTACACAAGAGCTAGATAACAACATCAAATCAAAGAAGCTGGGTATTTATTGTTTCAAAAGTACTGTAAAGGAGTTAGGTTAGCATGTGCTTGCCATCCCAGCCCTCGGAGCTCTTTTTTTTTTTTTGTCTTCCTCACTCAGTGTGTATGAGCAGGTCCCTCTGTTGCAGGAAAATGGGAGGGTTTGGGAAGAGGCCAAGAGTAAAACTTCAGTTTTGTAGGTTCTTCTCCTTGCCAAACAAGGGATTCAGATGTGGTGCTTGTGATTATAGGAACTGCAGCACTTGGTTTTGAAGGTGGGTTGGGTATTTTGGGGCTGGTCATTCTTTCCTTTGAAAGTTTTCATTTTGGAGTGCTTTTTAGATAACTGGTTAGGATCTCTTTTGTTTCCAAAGGAAAAAAAAAAGTTTTGGTATGAAATTATCAAAAAAAAGCTGAGTTCTCTAGAGTGAAGAGTATATTATCTCTGCTTCATGTTTTAGTGAAAAGGGTAAAAGAAGAAACAATTTAGCTGAGGCAAAACTAAATAAGGGTGAATTAAACAAGAGGAGTGAAAACTGAATTTTACCAAAGCTGTCGATAGTGATGAGTGTTTACTGTACCAGCTTACAATGAAATATTTAGAGATTCTGCTTCCTTTCAGCCTGCAGTTTTTATTTCACCTCTCAAATAAGGGGCAAGTCCTGGACAGGAGGTCATTAATTTTCCCCTTCAGTCACCACCTCCTTAGAGCCACTAGAGTTAATAGGGCTGCATATTAATCAGGGCCTTGAATCCTCTTTGTAGGAGAAAGGCAAGAAGGAGGGGGTCTCTGATTTTACACCATTAACTTTAGGTGACAAATAAAGGCTGTTCTTCCTGCTGGGCTGTCACTTAGGATGCCTGGTTACAGCTGCACAGCTGATATGTTGTTTTTTTATGTAGTGGTAAAGATGAAGGAGGGTTAGGGCGGGATGCGTTGTGCACAATGCAGAGCTGAACACAAGGAGTATGTTATTTGCCTAAAACCAATCTCCATTTATCTGCTTTGTGTAATAAACTGCTCATACGTGGACAGCTCAGAAGCATAACCAGAAGCACCTCTGTACTTGAAACAAAGGATGCTTTTCACATATGGATAATTTAGATTTCCAGTTCCCTATAACAGCCACAGAGATTCACCTGCTTGTCCTCCACAAGTCAAAGTACCCTTTAAAAAATCCTTTAAACTCTGTCACAAAGGCTGAGTCTGGGATGGGATGTGACTGCCCTTGGGGACATTTTCGAGAGGCTGTTGTCACTGCTTCCCCTGCCATGATGTACTCATGCTTTGGGGCTACACAGGGTGAGCAGAAGCACAGCAATAGTTCACTTTTTAAAATCCTTTTTGAATTTGACTGATTCTACCACTGTTCTGTTTGCATGCGAGGAAAATGACAAGTGAAAGGCAAGGTTAGGAAAATTCTGCCTGCAGACAGCTGACTGCTACCTCCTCACACTTTCCTTGCTGCAGAGATCTGGATATTAAACTAAGTATTGAAGTGGTGGTTTTGATTTCTCATGTCAAAGGGTCTCTCTTTTTTTTTTTCTTCTAGAACTGGAAAGCATGAAAGCAATTGCTTGTAGTTGAGCTGGGAAATATGTAGCTTCCTTCACTGTTACTTAAAGAAGGCAGACATTTAGTAATCACCAAAAATACGGCTGCTGGGGTAGATAGTCACAACATAGTCAGCATGATTGGAAAAAAACTTAATGGTATTCTTCATTTTAAACACATGAATAATGCCACCCACTTCAATCCCAACTAGAGTCAGTGTTGCTACTTGTGTTAAGGTTAGGTAAAACTTAATTGGGGCTACCCTTAATATGAGATAGGAACCCTTAATTAGAAAAAAAAAAAGATAAAAATTCTCAGTGTCCTTACTTAAGTACAAGACAAAATCCTTTTACATTACTAATTTATTTACATTTAATTATTTTTCCTCAGTTGCCTGAAGGGGAAGTTAGAATTCTCTCACTTTGGAAATTGGAAGCCACACTGATAATATGTTAATTATAACTGATGATGGTGCTAACAAAAATATAATCATAAGAGCATTTTCTTGTTTTATATTTGCAAATTCCCACAATTTTCTAAGTTTTTCTTTTTTTTTAATGAAGGTATCATTTTCAAACCAATTTTATGCAGTTAGGTATCTCTGTTTTTATTCCTGTTTCTTGAAATGGAAAATCAACAAATGTTAAGTACAATCAAACTTGTTTTATGCATGTTTTAGCTTACACCCTGCATTTAAGAATGTTTAAAATATATTTAACCAGAGTGTTCTTTCAAAAAAGTTCACATTTCTTGTAATTGCACGATGCAATCTTTTATTCTATGTAAAAACGTGTCCCTGATTAAGTTTATCGTCATTCTTGGTTTCTCTCCATTTTCATTGGAATTATCAACATTTAATTATTTTTTCATTATTTTTTTAAGAAAAGCAAAGACGTGAGAGCTTCGTACTGGCATTGCCTCTTGATCATCCATGAATGATAAATTCAGGCAAGCAGAGGACATTAACCTGTTAATAGTACCTCCTGTTTCTGCTACAAATATAGTCTGGTAGATAAAAAGGAAAAAATATTGATAATTCTCCAGGGTTTGCAAATGGTGAGAGTGGAGCCAAAACTGAGACTGCCACTTGTCATGCTGACTGTTTCCATATGCTCTCAATTTCTCTGCCTCTATCTAGCTGTTGTCTGCTGGCTTCTTCTGCAAGATTTTGGGGACAGAGATATTTTTGCTGTTAAAACAGGAAGGTTCTGGTTCTGTGAATGGGAATTAAGATGCAACTTCAGATCAAATGCACAATAGTAAGCTGAGTATAAAGTTTTGAGTGGTTCATTTTTAGTCTCAAAATAATGCACAATGTGAATGTTAGTCATTCTAATGCCTACATTTTAATATTTAGGCAGGTTCAAAATCTGTTTTTATTGACTACTATTTCTTTCTTTTTGCTCATATACGTGACCTCAATTAAAGAAAAGGTCTCCTGCTGTTGGTGAAGCTTTGAAGCTTTTTTATAGTTAGTTAAATCTGTTAATTCTTTTTGAAGTGATTTCACATTAAGGCTGTGAGTGATCATAGTGTGTCAGAACAACAGATAATTCTGTTGTGCTTTAGAAAAGAGGTAGATGTTTTTAATCTATTTATCTATCTAACTATCTATCTATCCACCTATCTAGCTATCTGTCATTTCCTATCTCCTTTTGCTGGGGGTTCTTGATGAGCAGGAAGTCAGTACTTAGGGTTGCCATACAGTGACTAACTAGCAGAATTGTTTGGAATCACTCCAGATTTAGTTTCAGATGGATACAGCACTGATTTCAGAGCTTGGAAGGCCTGAGATTCAAATGAACCCTTTTCTTATGGCCTGCCTTAACTCCCTGGGCTCAGCTCAGCCGCACAACTCCCTTTTTATTGCTTCCCTAGTGTTTTAATTTCAATGAGATGGCTAACTGGAGCTGCTGGCCAGATGCAGCCTGACCAACTGATACACCATCAGGACCAGTTGCAGAGTATCTGTAAGAAAAGGAGTAGCTGGGCTTCTAGAAACAAAATTGGGACAATGTCTGTGATCCCAATGGAAAATATATCTGGATATCCAGATTTGCAATTCTGAGAAAGGTGACAAAGGTCAGAATAAACTGAATTATCACCCACAAGTGATGGACAGGGGGTGAAAACAGACATGCACAAAAAGTTTGTGACAGAAAAGTGCTTCAGCAGTGAGGAGATGAAAAACCAGTTTCCTCCTCAGGTATATGGATCCCCTAATGCCAGTGTTTCCCTGACTTGAAAACTCACTTTCTGTGGATGTCTTACATTGCTACAGAGTGAGAATTTTTCCAAGGCAGAAGCCAAAGTTGCTTTTTGACAGAAGTGGAGGCTACAATGAGATATGAAAGTGAACAAAGTTTCAGAAGTAAATCTGGAAAACTTTAAGAAAGGACTCAGAGAAAGGAAAAAATTGAATATTTTGGAGTGGGGCTGGACAAACTCAGAAAAGAAAGAAATGGCAGCAAACTGCTTCTAAACTCCTGCCAACCATTTTATGTAAATAGGATTACGCTTGAGTTCCTTGTACATGTTCACAGGCAAAAAATCAGGAAAATTCAACTGACTGCAGTGAAAAAAAAAATACCTAGGACATGGATGTTTCTATAAACACTGGGATGCTGGTTCCC
Organism: Numida meleagris; assembly: GCF_002078875.1. NCBI lineage: Eukaryota > Metazoa > Chordata > Aves > Galliformes > Numididae > Numida > Numida meleagris. The sequence continues at coordinate 112,854,949 of NC_034410.1, read as the reverse complement.
ATGACAGCAAGGGAAAGTTGGCCACAAGGTAAAGGCAGGACCATGGCAGTGGTATAATTGCTCTTCTGGATGTATCAATAACAAAGCTACAGCCCCCTTAGACCTTTATTCCCCATGAATCTACACTCTAAGATGTTAATAACTTACTGTTTTTAGTTTATAATGCTGAGACCTGAAGACCAAAAGGAGAGGAAAAAGTGATTCGGTAGCTGACCAGTGCCAGCTTATTGTCAACCGCACCATTCAGTGATGAGCATTTCAAGGTGGTGCCACAGGGAAAGAGCCAGAAGGAGAAATCAAAAGGGTGGAAGAAGAGAAATGAGGGAGGAGAATTGCAAGTAGGGGCAGGTCAGCGAGGAGTGGTCGGAGAGGCTGTCCTGACGTCTGCCCCATTAGCAGCGTGTCTGGGACAAAAATAACAGCTGTAATGAGACCACATTATTCTGCTACATCTTGCTAACAGACCAGATTTCAAGAACAGTCTATCAGTTATAACTATATGAATGCCTAAAAAAAAATAATTAAACTATACAGATCCACAGAATATATAAATCCTGATCCAACAAAACGCTTGCCCATATGTTTAGCTCTAATGAAATAAGCATTCACAGCTGCGGTGACTAACGATATTCTAGATATCTGTTATTTTGAAAATGTGGCAAGTAGTTCGAGAATGGTCATTAACATCGGCATCATAAATGCATATTTTTGTGCAATTTTTTTGTGATTTAAAAATATTTTTGAAGAGACTTATCTAATATGAAGTATTATTTAGAAACAAATTGTTCAACATTCTTCTGGTTATTTCCAGCTCTTTCTCCTTGCTCTCCCACCCAGTTTCTCTTATAGCCATTTGGTGAGGCTGGTATAGCTTTATAAAACACTTTCATCTTCAGTAACTTTTTCTGAGAAGACTTAACACTTTTTAATGAGTTAGAGTCCAAAATAAATGTTTAAGAATGGGATTCAAGGCAAAAGAGAGAATTTTATGGTCTGGAATAAAGGCAACACAGGCAGATCAACAGGAATGTGGCAGCTTATCTCCAGTGGATGCAATAAAATGTGTCTGCTGCCCTGTACCATTACTCAGTCAGCGTATGGAACAAATAATTCACAGAGATCTTATTTTTAACACATTCTAAAATGCTTTTCAGCATATTCCTTTGACTTCCGGTGGCTTGTAAGGTCAGTATTTCTTAATTCAGTATTGGAAGTCTATCTTTAGAGGCCTAGGAGGGGAAGAAAAACGGCAGATGAGAAATTGGAAGCACCTATTTTATAAACATAAAATATTTCAGTTTTAGTGTCCTGGAATCATGGATAATAACCTTGGGCTAGAAATGGAGTGCCTTGTAACAAGAAAATTCTAAGTCTCTCGTTTTTAGCCTCGAGGAGTCTCATGGTTCATGAGATAACGTACCCTTAAACCTTTCGTAGACTTAAAAGTTATTTGTGCTGAGGACAGTGTAATTCCTGTGCTGAAACTCTATGTTTGAAAAAGAATACCATTTTTAACGGTACATATTCAAAGCTCCTAAAAGGTTTGGATGGGACTGAGTAGTCTCAGACAGAGATGGATTAGTGGGCAGAGTGAAGGGGAGGCATGATTAATGCAACTGCATTAAAAGATGCATGATAAATGCAATTTATCACATGGCTATCACCATCATATATGTGCTATATAATTTAATATTAAATAATAGTAGGAGGCTTGTTACCAAATGGTAGGAGCATGGATGAGGGAGAAGGTGATTGAGAGATTTGAGTTAGAAGTGATGTATTCACTGATAAGAGTGTAAAGGATTATAATTGTAAAGGGGCTACTGGGTAATGCAGAGTAATCAAATATTGCTTCTTATATTTAAGTGATTTATTGTTCTTTCCTGAAATTAAAGCTGCTCAAGGCATTTTATGCTTAGGAACCAATTTTTGGAAAGGAGTTATCCAGTTCTAAGAAGGAAAAACATGTAGGGATGAATAACCCTACTCTACATAATTGTTCATAGTCCTGTTACATCCCACAATTTCATGTGAGAAAGCAATAAAAATAACAAGAAAATTGTATTATAGTGTCTGAGCCTTTCCTCTACTTAAGTAATAAAACAGTAGGACATAGTTTTGTGGGACGTTACTGAGAATAAGTAGTACCTTCAAAGCTATCTTTTTTTTTGACCAGCCATTTGCCTGTCTGACATGAGAAGGCTTGTATTTAATTGTCTCTTATGCAACCAGATGCAACTATTTTGCCTTGTTTGAAGAACTATTCAGACTGCTTCAGTGTTCTTTTGTTCACATTGTTAAGCTTTCTAGTAAAAGTCAAGGCATATATTCCTGTTTTGATTAAGAGATGAATGCTTTATTTAATTCAGAGTGTAGCCTGGTACCATTGTGTTGGGATCCTGAAAGAGCAATAGATAATACTCTTTAGTAGCTTCTTAAAAGAATGAGAAAGATGCCCTATTTCACCTTCCTTTCTATCAGGAAAACTTTCATCTGCAAGGCAAACACCTAGTAGGGGAAACACCACCGCCTTCCTGGGCATGGTCCAGTGGTATATTCCCTCCATTATAAAGCAGGACATGGAGTTAACAGCTCTCAGTGCACCAGTACTGGAGAGCATCTGGCAGCGAGGTGTCTCACAGCCTCCCTTCACTGTCACAGTCTGGAGGAGCAGCTTCTACACCAGGCAGGATGCAGAAGAGGAGTGTGGATGCAGAGAAAGTCTGAGTACAGGTGCCCTGTCCACAGGCAGTTGCCGAGTTTCTGATGTGAGGGCACCATTGCAGGGAGAGGTTGGTCCAGTTTCATGGCATGGTATTTCTTCCCTCATGTGGTTTCTGTAGTGGAGAACCGCAATGGAAAGGGGATAGGAACTGGGAAGTAAAGACAAAGACTCCACTCTGAATCTTGTAATAATAAGGTTCTTTTTTCTTTTACAGTTAGTCTCTTTTCTTCACCTGAGGCAGCTGCTAAAACAATGTGCCCGCATTGGATATTGTATTCCTCTATTTCTGTACTTCCCAGCCAATATTTTAGTCTGAGATTTTTGTTGCATTCTGAAGCACATGCATACTAGCAGGATGAGATTTTTCCTTTGCACAGGGCAAGTCTGAGACTCCACTGATATGAGGAGTGAGAATGGTTTTGCTCTTCATTATTCACAGAATTTTTGTAGTGATCCAGTATCTCAAGAAGGGAGAGTTCCCCTGGGTGCTTCTGGCTTCTGCAAGAAAAATGCAGACTATTTTAGAATCTGGGTACTTAAAACTCCAGATAATGGCATAGCTGCAGCCAAACCAGTAGTGGTCCCTGTTAACAAGGAGAGGTGAAAACAGTAAAACACAGTAGAAGAAGGTGTTCGTGCCTGAACCTGTACGCAGGCCATGTGTGGTTAACAACTGTAGCCCTGCCTGGGAGTTTTGGATATTCTCTGCAGACCGAATGTTTAATGAGGATAACAAGTGTTGAGAAAATTTTAACCACATAGGTTCCTATAGACGTGCCTTTGTGAGAAATTGAAATAACTAAAAAATCCATTTGCAGTACATTTTTAAAGGCTTTAAGCGCTGAAGAAAAGCTCTAGAAGCCTTGTTCTATCCAGTCTGATACTACATTTAATTGAATCATACAATCATAGAATCATTTGAGTTAGAAGGGATTCTTAAAGGTCACCTAGTCCAAGTCCCCTGCAAGGAACAGGGCCACCTACAGATACACCAGGTTGCTTAGGGCCCCATCCAGCCTGACCTTGAATGTCTCCGGGGATGAGGCATCCACCACCTCTCTGGACAAACTGTATCAGCACCTCACCACCCTTACTATAAAAAACTTCTCCATATATCCAATATAAATCTCCCCTCTTTTAGTTTGAAACCACTTCCTTGTGTCCTATTACAACAGACCCTCCTAAAGAGTCTGTCCCCTTCTTTCTTATAGCCCCCCTGTAGATACTGAAAAGCCACTATCAGGTCACCCAGAGCCTTCTCTTCTCCAGGCTGAACAGCCTCAGCAATCTCAGACTGTCCTCAGAGAGAGGTGTTCCATTCCATGGATCATTTCTGTGGCCCTCCTCTGGACATGCTCCAAATGATCCATGTCTCTCCTGTACTGAAGACTCCACACTTGGATGCAGTACTCCAGGTGAGGCCTCACCAACACAGAGTAGAGGGGCAGGATCACCTCTCTCGACCTGCTGGTCATGCTTCTTTTGATGCAGCCCAGGACATGGTTGGCATTCAGGGTGTGAGGGCGCATTGCTGGCTCATGTCCAGCTTCCCATTCACCACTTCCGCCAAGTCCTTTTTGGCAGGGCTGTGCTCCAGCCTTACATCCCCCAAATGACTTACTGAATTCGTACACCTCCAGGACATTTACTCGGGATTTGAGCATAAGCCAACAATTGTAGAAGAAGAAATCTTGTCTGTCCCACAAAATAGTAAGATGATCTTCTCCTAGGGATCCCTCCTTACGCTCCTCTTTCTTTTAGTTGCTTTCTTAGCCTTGGGGAAAGATCTAGCCCTATGTGTCCATCTTGCTGTGCATATCTAACTAACCTTTGCCTGGCCATTGCTCCTTTCCTGTTCTATAAGAACATTCTTATTTTCAAAGTGTTTTTGGTCCTGTGGAGACAGTTTGCAGTTTTTTGGTGTTCTCATTTCTACTGTTAATGTTCAGAAATTTTAATGGGTGCTCTTGTTGGTATGGCCAAGTTTGTTTTTACATGAATATGAGTATTATTATTGCCAGATTTTTTAATGATATATGTAGTATTGTCATGGTACCAATTACACCACTCATGTGGTAGTAGATAGGCATGAGCAAGTGTAGGTACAAACAGTGTGTAAATATGATGAACCATAACAGTAAGGTCTTAAAAACCAGGATATCAAGCATTGCGTTATTATCTTCAAAATGAATATTTGTATATGATATTAAGCTTCAGTGCACAAATCATTCATTCTTTCTCTGAGTTACAGGCAAGTGAGATTCTACGCTCTTTCTCTGAACAACAGTGCTTAGAAATAAACTCACTTTAACATTAGTATCTGAAATTATAGTTGTGTACACATATATTCTGTCTATTAAAATGCCTTTGAGGTTTATCACCACTCCATATGACAGTGCAAAGGCAAAGAAAAAATTGCCACTTAATTTCAAGAAATGTTTAAAAAGGCAATCAGAAATAATAAAAAATTGCCATCTCTTTTGGTAATGCAGTATGATATAAAACTTAGAAATAGCAGCTAATTTCATGAAGTATGTCAGGAAATTATAGCTCTGTTTATAGTCTTTGTGGAAACAAGCATCAAACATCAGTTTAACAATAATAGCCCTCTATGAAATTAAATAATTTTTGTTGAATGGCATACTCAAACATCAGAATCTTCTTATTCAGTGTTTACCTGGAAGAATTTTCCATTTAATCTCTTTCTACAAATAAATGTGAACAAGTTATCTTTTGTCCTGTTTAGAGAATAAGAAATATATTTAACAAATAAAATATCTGTCTTCATTTGGATCAAACATTAGACAACAGAATTTGGAAGGCTTGAGGATGAAATTAAAACAAAGCATTTAAATAGCTTAATTGACTCAAAGTGTGAATAACAGATTGCAAGTATTTTCATGTATTCACAAATGCAGTGAAGTAGAATTTAATTCAGTGGATGGAGGGAGATTTCCAAAATCCTACAGAATTTGTTATTTTCATTCTCGCTCTGCAAAAATATTAAGTAAACTGCTTACCACACATACATGTACTATGTTCTCTAGTCTTTGAGGGACACAATATTTGTACCCCAGAATGAAGACTTTGAAGTTCCATCTATGTATCCAAGCATGTCTTTGTGCATCTGCAGCTCCCATGATCCATGTATCTAGGACCAAACCCTGTATGTCTGTCTACCAGTGACCCTCTCAGGTCTGTATTCACAAAGCGTGGGATTCAGCCCATGCTCAAAATGCAGATTTGGCAATAACAAACCTACTCTATTCCCAGGGCAAAGCTTCCTTTTACTTCTGTCAGAGACAAGGCCAGGCACTACATTTTCAGTTCTGACTCCTGGTTATGAAGTTACTCATAATGTCACTAGAGATTTTAATTCAGATTCAAAGGTTAAATGGAAGGTCTATCCTTGCTTAAGCCACAAAAGAAATTTGTTAGTCCTTACTGAGTACTTAAGAAATAACGGCTTTCCATAAACAATCAAATGTCCTGAGCCAGAAAATTCCTAGGATTGCAATGAAAGGTTGTACTGCAATGAAATAATGGTGACAAGTGATTGGTAAATAAAACAACTAATTTGATAGCTCTTTCTCATGGCATCTGTAAACTTCATGTGTTTGAATCATTACATATCTTTCATATTTCTTCAAACGCTCTTGTACTGTACTTTTCCTCCTAGCATTCCTAAATGTAGTATTTACTATAGACTATTTTATACTTATGAAAAATCTTTCTACTTCTGTTTTTCATCTGATCATGAACAACAGTAGTATTTTTTTAAGTGATATTATTCAGATACATTTATTCATAATATAACTGTTTTTGTTTATATGCACAAATTAGAGGGAGATAGAGGCAAAAGTTTAAGTAGTTTAAGTAGTAAGTCTCATCAATCCTGTTATTCTTTAAAGCATGGAAATCACAGCTTCAGATGTCACAAGTGCTAACATGATATGCCATCCCAGCACTCATGGCTCTAGAAAGAGATACTTCTTACACTTACTAATCTGAATCTTGATACGTTGGAACATCATTACCTATATTTTTATCACATTTCTCCACTAAAGTTAAATTTAACATCTAATTTATTGGAAACTTAGCTTGCAAAATCTGGTATTTTCATTTTTTTTTTAAAGGAAGCATGAAAACATGCATTACTTAGCTTATGCACTTTTTTAGCTTTTTCAAATTTTCACTTGAAATATCACATAGGAAGGAATTTAAATGCTATGCCTGGTATTATCAATAGAAATACTTCTTCAAGACATGATCATATAAACACCAATTCTATGAACAAGAGAGATGGCAATAACAGGAAACATAATTTAATATCATAGAATCATAGAATATCCTGAGTTGGAAGGGTTCCATAAGGATCATTGAGTCCAACTCCTGGCTTCACATAGGAGCACCCAAAAGTCACACCATATGTTGGAGAGCACTGTCCAAACACTCCTTGAACACCAGCAGCTCGGAACTGTGCCCACTGCCCTGGGAAGCCTGTTCCATGCCCACTGCCCTCTGGTGCAGAACCTGTCCCTAACCCCCAGCTGCCCCTCCCCTGACACAGCTCCATGCCGTTCCCTCGGGCCCTGTCTCTGTCTCCAGAGAGCAGAGCTCAGCGCTGCCCCTCTGCTCCCTGTGAGGAGCTGCAGCCGCCATGAGGCCTCCCGTCAGCTCCTCTGCTCTGGGCTGAACAAACCAAGGAGCCTCAGCTGCTCCTCATACGTCTTTCCTGCTAGAACCTTAACTGTCTTTGTAGCCCTCCTTAGGACACTCTCAAAGAGTCCTTTTTGTACTGTTTGTACTGTGTTACCCAGAACTACACACTGTACTCAAGCTGAGGCCACATCAGTGCAGTGCAGACTGGGACAATCAATTCCTTCAACCAGCCAGCAATGCTGTGCTTGATGCACCCCAGGATATGGTGGCATATACTCAAAGGTACTCTTTATTAAAGAGTAGAAGTATACTTTCAAAGTGCTCCCTCTACTTCTAGCTTACAGGTTCCCTCTCAAGTACTAGCTGTGATTTCATACAATACTTATTAATAATCATTAACAAATTGTAAAGGAAAAACTTATTGGGCCAAGTGCTGTCAATAATTGCAGCAAGTTTCTGCATGCTGTAAAGGCTTTGATACTCCTACTAAATTAGGCCTTCCTGGATTTTCACATATTTCTGTTGTTTGAAGATCAAGTTTTATACAATGTGTGCATGGCTTTGACAAACTTTTCTTTACATACATATGGTAGATGTAACTACCCATTGTTTTAAAGCATTATATTGCATTTGGGGATAGAATGAAGGGCTGGTACCTGGGAAAACTTGTTTATATTTTCCAACTGTGACATTTGTTCTGGTAATATTATGATAAACTGCGTAAGCTTTGCTTACCTGTTTACTTGGACCACTTTTGCTACAGGAATGTTTCTTCTAAAAGATCTTTGAATCTAAATGACTCAGCCCAGTAAGGCAATCAGTGTACACCTATAGAGTGGCCAAGACAGAAAAAAACAGTTTCTCCCTAGTTACAAAAAAAGTAAGCTTAAAAGTACAGAAAATTCTTGGCAGAAAAGAAGTGACAAAGACAAATTAATTGGTCCCTGATGTAAAAGCAGACAAGCTGCCAGGACAGGGGAATCTTCTCTGTCCTCTCTGGCTGTGGCTCAGTGAGTGAGACAGACCTGGCCAGAGCCCAGCCCAGGGTGGAAGGATGGAAACACAGGAAGGAGCTGGAGTTGTTGAGATGCCTGGCCACACTCAGCACATTTTCACTGCGGGAAAAGGAGGGATTTCTACAGACTTTATTGTTCCATGATACACCTGTATCTAACATGCAGCATGGAGATGTTGGCTGGTTGTGTGCAGGGAGAGTCTGGCTCTGTGTAGGCGAGCTGTGCTGTGAAGTTTGCTCTTAGGTCCAAGAAACAAGACTTTTCCTCTCCTTTACTAGTTGCTTTTCAGTGTGAACCAGCCATTTGTACCTGGAAGCCCAGATTTATTTATTTATTCTACAAAAGATGTATTGGAGTATAACTATATATGGTATTACTACCGAATTTTATTTGATCTGGGAAAATAGCCATGAACTTTTACTTCTCCCATTCTGAAACCAAGCCGTGGAATAAGATATCTGCTTTTAACACATTCATGTTACAAATGCAAACCCTAAAGATTTCTGAATATCTTCGGTTATTTCTTATTACAATGCACTGAATAGTAGAAATCTTTATTTGGTAAGGTTATCATTAAATTCATCACCTGGAGCTATCCCCAGCTATTTACCAGAAAGTTGTTGTATTCCAAAGACCTTGAAGAATTTAGCTTTGACTTGGCTGGAATACATATATCTGTATTAACAGTACAGACATGTAAGGATTATCTGTATATGATTAATACTATACAGAAAAAAGATTTCTGGAAATTTCCAAGCTGCATAACTGAAGCTGGAGGAATGAAGCACAGCTGTACTTGAAAGGGGACGTCTATAACAGGAAATCTGTTGAGATGAAATTTCATTTGGAAGTGTGCAATGCCTTTTGTTTGTGTTTTTGTGCATGGTTTACTGTTTTGAAAATTAACATATATAAACTGTATAACTGTACTTCCTACAAAAAAAAAAAAAAAGAGATAATTTCAAACAGTATATGGTATCCTTTGGGAGATTTCAGCATCCATAATGTTGCCTTAGGTGTCTCCACATGGCTGCAGGATCCACAGAAGTTCTCTCACCAAACCTGTCTTTCAGAGAGTTTGGTTTTGAACACTTAGACTCCTCATCTAGCCTGAAAGAAGAGGCAGCCTTTATGAGAAGAATCTTTTTTCAGTTTCTAGGAGAAGGCAGGAACTCTGGGATTCATAGATCACCAGGGTTTTGCACTAAGTCTGTCTTGCTCATGGTCTTATAGATCTTGCTCTCTGTATGAAAATTTGATTAAAAAGGTAATCCCTTCAGAGTGTAAGGCAATAATAGAACAATAAATGGCTGTTTGTTTATGGGCAGCCATGCTCAGTGGAAGACAAAGCAATGAGAGGAGCCAGGAGGAATCCCTCTCATGCTTAAGCAATTGCATATTCCTGGTATATTGTGCATAATGCTGGTGAGAGAGGAAGAATGGAGCTCAAGGGATTTATTTATCCTTCAAAATTTAGTATAATTTCCTTTTCCATCAATGAAGTCTGTCTTTACTGAGGAAGGAGTTGACTTCATTTGTAATTAAAAGATCTGGTTTATTATTGCAGTATAGGAGTGGATTGAAAAATGTTCACCAATTATAAGAGGAATGCTTCTTAGATATGTAAAATGTATTGTTTGAAGTCTTGCCTGTGTCTTGAACAGGGACTTGTTTCTATACATGTTCATGTTGAAGATTAAATAAAACCTAGAGGATCCTGTCAGAATCCTGTTACACTGGGAGAAGTCCCTGTTATATATTCATTCACTCTTTCCTTCATCCATTCACTTGTTTCCAACAATGGCTGTTTCTAACAATTTTGTTAGCTGTTGGACTTTCAGACAGACAGGGCACAGGGATGAATGTTCTATTAGTCTTTTATTTTCCAGTCATTGAGGTAGATAACTGACAGCATAAAAACATTTCCCAGGAGTTTATTTTCCTAACTTTTATCTTAATTCCTTTAACCAGTGCTGTAAGAGTGTCAACCATAAACCTGGGAAGCTGAAGAGGAATGTATTGTCTGAGGAAACTATTTGCAAGTCTTAAGTGGTGCTTGACATCATGGTAAAAATGGTTTATCTTTGACTTCTGCTATGAGACGTGGTCCTTGTTATATGAGTGACTATACAAACAGACTAATGTGGTTTTGTCAAGTTGCAGAAAGGTGTTTTTTTTTTTTTTCTTGCTAGATTGCTCTCTGCTTTTAAATTATCCGTTTAATGAAAGATTGTTAGGAACAAACCTTGACAATGTATTAAGCATTCACAACCATGTAGATTTACAGTTTAAATGAAGTGACTACGTCACTCACAAAAAGCCCTTTAGTATGGAAAAGCATGCTTTCACTAGCTTTCATAAAACACAATGTTGTTAATAAAATGCCTTCAGTCTACAATGTAGTTGTTTAGGCAGAATAGTAACACAGAGACAGTTCTTTAAATTTATTTCCTCAATGAATGGATGAGTTTTCTTTAAAAGGCAGCACTGAAAGGGTCATCATGTAAGAAAAAAAGTAGGGAAACACAGCTCCTTTTTCTGAAAGATTATCAGCCCAAGTCAAAACATAAAAAAGCAAAAGTGGAAGGGCTTTGTTATGCATGGGACCTATTGCCCATTTCAGAGCCATCCTCTGTGTCACTGAACCAAGTTGATAACAGATGGTGAGACTGTCCTTGTGAATTTTTCACCTTAACATGACAGGCTATATGGAAATGTTCTGTGATCACTGGGGATTTTCCAAATGTCCCTTGATAATCAACACAAACAGGAATCCTTTCTAATTTGGAGCCTGAAGCAGTTTTAAAGATTTGTCTTCATGTGTAAATTCTTCATACTACTGTACAAGAACTGGAAACATTGGATGAATACAATTGATTTCGTATTATATCTATAATAATTAACATTTAGTTGGCCAGTGAACAAAGAGAGTTTATAAGAGAATTACACTATGGAAATAAAACTCTTAAAACCTTAAGGAAAAGCAAGTAAGGAACCAAAATGAAACCTGGAGCACTTTGTCATCTATATCCTGGAAATACATCTGCCCTACTATGGACCTCCACAAATTTTGATCAAGTTCTTTTATGTCAGATATTTTCAAAATATATAATTCTTTAATTTTGCATTACATTTCTTTTAAAAAAAAGAGAACATAATCTATGAATCCGGGGCTAAATACTGTTTAGCTTATATACAGCAACATTAGTAGGAATACTTGGGGAACAGGATTCAACCCTTCACAAACCTTACTTCTGTTTGAGCTACCATGTATCAGAGGAAGGCAGCTCAGTCTCTATCATGGCAGCAAGAAGCCCACCCACAAGCAAAATAAGACCTCTCCATCCAGACCCCGTCTTGTGTTCTATCACTCATGTTCCCCTGGTTTTAACCTGTATTCTTACAGGTCTTAGAGAAATGTGTTTGGTGGGAGTTATGAGGAGATGCTGAGGAAGGCTGAGTTACCTTTTCACCAGGAACTGAGGTGTGTAGAAAAAGAGAATCTAGTCTCTGTGGTTAGCTGACTGAAAAGGACAAATTTTGGGCCCTTGTAAGGACTGGGCAGAGAGAAGAATTGCCAGCTATTAATATCCCCATACTGGCTGTGCGATGTGCCTCCAATAATAATAGTTATCGCAGACTTGAATAGCACAGAGTCCTTCCATTTTGGTTAGTATCAGGCACTGTACTGATACAGACCAGAGTACAAAAAGGTATAATTTTGAGCCTTGCTTTTGCCTTGGCTTTAAACTCCAACTTTCCAGAATGAGGGCTGTGTGTTCTGTGTATTTTCTTGTGGCTGTTTGTTGTAGCCAATCGTTATGTTTAGAGAAAGTCCCTGAAGACTTTTTTGCACAAAAGATTTCTGCAAGACTTTGAATTGAATGAGTTTTCAGTTCTTGGTGACTTTGTCAAATGAGTCATTTCAGTTTTTCTTGCTACCTATCTAAAATTTCGAACATCAAAAATGGATTTAGGAATTTGTCTATTTCTCTAAAGCCATATATCAACATACAGATAAATACAGATTTCTAGGTCACAAATGCAGATAGTTTAGATTCAGTAGTAGATTCAGTAGTCTTAGTTTCAGCTGGAATGGAATTGTTTTCTTCAGAGTGTCTGGTATGATGCTATGTTTTGGTTTTAGGCGAAAAACAATGTTGATAACACACTGGTGTTTATAGTTACTGCTAAGCAGTGTTGTATAGAGCCAAGGCCATTTGCAGTGAAGGGCCCAAGGAGGTGGGAGGGAACAGAATTAGGACAGCTGACTTAAACTGGCCGAAGGGACATTCTATACCAAGTGCCATCACACAGAGGGAGTTTTGAAGGAAGTGGGAGTTCATCGTTCTCTCTTCCACTGCTCAGGAGGCTAGCTGGGCTTTGGTCAGCTGGTGGTAATAGCTTGTGCATCACTTGTTATATTCATATATATATATTTGTCATAATTATTATCCTTTTCCTTTTCTCAGTATTAGTAAATAGTTTTGTGTCAAACCACAAGTTTTATTTTGTTTTTTTTCAGTTCCTCCATCCCACTGGGAAGGAGGGGAATGAGCGAATGACTATGTGGTGCTTAGCCAACTGCTGGGTTATACCACAACAAGCAGAAAATCAGTTCTGGGGTTTTCAGGACACATTTTATTAGTTTTTATAAGCACTGATATACATAATTGATATCTGTTCAGAAATACAGTATATGAAGGAAATATGTTTATTTGTTTGCATCTGTGTGTGTAGTGTTTGTTTGTCCATTTTATTTATTTATTCATTTAGTTATCTGAGGAAGGGAATAAAAGTTGGTTTTGACATTTTTTTCCTAGCCCAGATTTTAATGGGAAAAAGTTTCCTGTCATTTCTTCATTGTCAGCATCAGGTACTCTGATTTGCTCATGTAATACATTGTGGCCCAAAGGTATATCGCCAGCCAACAAAGTGATTGCACAACAAAAGAATCAATAGCTCATTATTTTTGGACTCAGAATACTTTGCATGTTGTTTTAGAGGTTTCATGACATTTAAGAGATTATTTGCAAATTAAAACAATCTTTGGAGCAATCAAATTGTTGGCTAATCTTCCTAAATTACACTTTAAGGTTTCATGTAAAAACAATATTAACTTTATTTTCAAAATATGAGGCTCCAGGTTGAACTAATTTTCCAAGTGGATGTTCATGTTTGCTTATGAGCAGTTGTTCTATTATAACTTCTATAAAGTCTGACAGCAAAACAGTGGTAGATATTAAAACTCATTTAAAATTATTGGTCAGACAATTCATATAATTGTAGAATCACTTACGTTGGAAAGGACCTTTGGTATTAAGTCCAATCATCAACTTGATCTACTGAGTCCCACCTCTGAACCATGTCCCTTTGCGTCACATCTATGTGTCCTGAATATGTCCAGGGATGGTGACTCCACCGCTTCCTTAGTCTGCCCACTGCAATGCCTAACTGTCTCTCTGTGAACAAATTCTTCCTGAAGTCCAATATAAACCTGCCCTGGCACAACTTAAGACCATTTCCTCTCATCCTATCACTTGTCACCTGAGAAAAGAGGTTGACACCATCCTTGCTACAACCTCCTAGTTGTAGAGAGCAATGAGGTTTTCCCCCAGCTTCTTCTTCTCTAGACTAAATTCAGTACACAGTACTGTAAGTGGAGCCCTCTTGAACCATATTGCTGTAACTTCTTTTACATAAGACCTGTGCTTGGAATACCTTCCTCCTCCAAATTTATTTTAAGGTGTTATACAATGCAGATAAGCAAGTTAAAAAATCACTGTTAGAAGGAATGTGGCTTTCGAGATAAATTATATAAAAGTAACTTTTTTACCTTCAGTTTTAGCATTTAGTTATTTTTTAACTATTTAATTTGCACTCGACACGTCAGTCTGTCTTCCTGCACTCTAGGCTGTCCAACATGAAGGCTGAGGATCCAAATTTACAATAGTCTTCCAGTTAGGTAGTGGCTGAAATTCACTTAGTTACCAATGCTTGTGCCAGCATCCCCTAAAGACACTTTTCCATGGTAAGACCGTTTCTTTCATCCAATGTATTGCTGCAGCTCTTGCTCCCAGGATTCCTGGGGAGACTGCTCCCCTGGAGAACATTTCTCCTTAACTTGTCAGCAAGGAGTTATTCTGCATTTTTGATCTTCACCACCTCTCTCCTTCATTTCTTTCTCCATGTCCCTGCTCTGTGATGCCCAGTGCATGCTGCTGGCGCTGTGCCCCTATCCAGCCTTCCTGGCAGCATGCCTCCTGACTTCAGCCTGAAGTGAGCAGGGAGATTTTCTACTGATGAGGTTACTCAGTTTGTTAGTCTGCAGATCTTGTGACAACATATAAACCAGAGGAATACAGGCAGCTACATGCGTTCAGATTTGTGTCATTCCAGCATCTTTGGGCCACAGAAATTCACTTAAGAACAAGTGCTTGAAGGATTGTTAGCTTAGATCCTCCTCTTGTTTTAGACATCCATCACTCTAACTTTCACTGATCTTAATTTCCGTGGAAAGCAAACTAAGAACTAGCAATTGAACTTTTTTGTTGTTGCAGAAAGCACTCTTTGCATAAACCACATTTAGAATCATAGAATCATAGAATTAGCTAGGTTGGAAAAGACCTACAAGATCATCCAGTCCAACCGTCCACCTACCACCAATAACCCCACTAAAACATGTCTCTCAACACTATATATGAATGTTTCTTGAACACCTCCAGGGACGGTGACTCAACCACCTCCCTGGGCAGCCCATTCCAGCACCTGACCACCCTTTCAGAAAAGTAGTACTGCCTAATGTCCAGCGTAAATCTCCCCTGGCGCAACTTGAGGCCATTCCCCCTCATCCTGTCACTAGTTACAAGAGAGAAGAGGCTGACCCCCAGCTCACTACAGCCTCCCATCAGGTATTTATAGAGAGCGATAAGGTCTCCCCTGGGCCTCCTCTTCTCCAGGCTGAACAATCCCAGCTCCCTCAGCCGCTTCTCATAAGGCCTGTGCTCCAGACCCCTCACCAGCTTCATTGCCCTCCTCTGAACATGCTCCAGGGTCTTTCTTGCAGTGAGGGGCCCGAAACTGGACACAGTACTCGAGGTGGGGCCTCACCAGTGCTGAGTACAGAGGGACAATGACTTCCCTACTCCTACTGGCAGCACTATTTCTGATACAAGCCAGGATGCCATTGGCCTTCTTGGCCACCTGGGCACACTGCTGGCTCATGCTCAGCCAAGCATCGACCAGTACCCCCAGGTCCGTTTCCTCCACACAACCTTCCAGCCACTCTGCCCCAAGCCTGTAGCGTTGCCTGGGGTTGTTGTGGCCAAAGTGCAGGATCCTGCACTTGGTCTTGTTGAACCTCATCCCATTGGCTTCAGCCCAGAGATCCAGCCTGAACATGCATATGACAATGTTTCTGCTGCAGGGGTTTCTACCTGATTGAGCTGTGCCGATGAGTAATGAAAAATAACAAATACATTAAAAAATATCCCCATAATGCATGGATTCCTTGTACAGAATAAAAAGCCACATTTTCTTGGTATAGCAAATACAATTTTTGCCTTGGCTCCACATGCTTTGCCATTTATTTATTTACTCTTTTTACTAGAAATGATCATTTAATCATGCAACACCAGAGACAAATTGTGTCTATGTGGATGTCTGTGGTAAAACTGTGGCAATTAGATTTCATCTTTCTTGAGCAACAGCTCAGACACTTTGATCCCTCAGTCGGTTTTTTGTGCCCTTCTGTTTGATGCTAACTGTATTTTCCATTGGGATGGTAAAATTTGTTTTATTCAGGTACTGATACTGCTTAAATGCATGGTTATATCCTAGATAACTTCTGACCACCTATGTTAGAAATGAAAATTAGATATAGTTCACAAGAATGCTCAGTCCCACAAAAACATTATAAATACATTTTTCTCCCTATTAGTACTATCATATTGCAAATAATTAATTCTGGCATACATTAATACAAGCAAGACTTCTGGACAAAACTAACATTTTGACCTCCAAAATGTCAGTGACTTGAGAAGACATCATCTGTGCAACTCTTTGAATGTACTTTATTAAGTCAGTGTACTTGGTCCTACATTTATTCTCTGTTTATTCCACTAAATATCCAGTACTTAAAACTGTCACATTCTTTTAAGAAGACTTTTCGTTTGATGTAATTCCTAATGTATTTAGAGTTGAAAACATCTTTAAATGAGTTTGTGACACAGGGGAATACAAATAAATGAGTTCTGCTGTTCATGTTATTTATTATTTGTAGTGTGGCAGCACTGGTGATTCACTAATGTGCTGGGAGATGTATAAACACAGAAATGAAACATCCCAAAGAACCTGTAACTCTCTTGTTCTTCTCTTGCTGATCCCCACATGAGTTGCTGCAATGACAGCTCGCTAGATGGAATCAATACTGAAATGCTGCTTTTCCTGACTTGAAGGCTTACGTTTTTTCTGGAGGTGTTAAATATCCCTGAACTTCTCTATTTTAACAATGACTATACTCACATGTAATGGGGGTTCTCAAAATTAGAAGCTGAAAGCACAAAATTTGACTGCCTTGAATATTAGTACAGAGGGACACTGAATTGTCTTGTCCTCATGACCTTGAGTAGCTGTTCCCTTTGCTGCTCTGGAAGAGAGGAAAGAAAGGGATCCAGTCTGAGAGCAGCTCTAACAGCACAAGTCTATCGCTATCTTTGCAGACATAGTCCTTAAAAAAGTCTGACTGATATCTCAAAGATGGTGACATTATCATCCCTGCTTGTCAGAGTGACAATGGAGAGAGGGTTCCTGATTCTTGTCTGTATCAGGAAAACACAGCTCTCAGTGTTTTCTGTGTGTCCTACTGTACAGCTGAAGAGCTGAGTTCACTGTAGCTTGCCACAATTTCCTATTTCTTCTTTCCATTTCATGGAATCATAGAATTGAGTTGGAAGGGTCCTTTAAAGTTCATCTAGTTCAACTCCCCTGCAATGAACAGGGACACCTACAGCTACATTAGGTTGCCCAGAGATGTGGTAGATGCCGCTTTCCTGGAGACATTCAAGGTCAGGCGGGGCAGGGCTCTGAGCCCCAGGGCCTCAACACCTTTATTGTAAAAAATTTCTTCCATATATCCAATGTAAATCTCCCCTCTTTTAGTTTGAAACCATTTTCTTGTGTCCTATCACAACAGACCCTGGTAAGGAGTCTGTCCTCTTCTTTCTTATTGCCCCTCTTCAGATACTGAAAGGTCGCTATCGGGTCACCTCACAGCCTTCTCTTCTCCAGGCTGAACAGCCCCAGCTCTCTCAGCTAGTCCTTGTAGGTAAGGTGTTCCATCCCTTGGATCATTTTTGTGGCCCTATAATATTTCTTTCTGCTGAAGCCAAGATGATCTGAGTATTAGTGTCAGTGGAAGCAAATTTGTGCCTGAAGTTCAAAGGATATAACCAGAAATGTGGTGCTTGGTACCACATACCTCTCCTCACAGGGAATAGTTGCTTGAGCTCCCTGCCATATTTGCAACCACCAGCTTGTATTTGTTATTTAAATGGAAATGGAAAATACTTTTTCCCAGAATTTCTTTTAAGAGTGAAAATAGAAGAACAATGTAATTTTGGGGAGATAGTTGGGAATGGTGACAAGATGCCTACCTTGACAGTAGTCATTGCTGTTTTGATTATCCTCTGATGAAAGCCTTTCCTGTTCTCCTGTTGCTCCTTTTCTGGTTGCTGATGATACATCCACAGAACATGATTTGAGATGCCAGGGCTGGGTCCTGAAAGAAGTATAGGCGTGCTACAGCTAATTGCTTTGAGTGCTGTGTTGAGCAAGCATTACCAGGGTATTTCTGGAGCTGATTTGGTCAGTGTTACCTGTGCATATCAGTTCAGACATGTCCAGAGTTATCTGCTTGTCAGACAAAAGGCTGTTGGTTGCTTTTATTCTGCTGTAGTTTTCTAGAGAAGATGGAAGGGCTGAGAAAGCAGCACAGTCTGGTGCTATCTGTCCTCCTCTTGCATTTTCCTGCCCTTGGTAGGGGAGTAGTGAGTTATGAACAACAATGACTGATGAGCATGCTCATGGAGATGTCTGTAAGTAGTTTCTCACAAACCCTCTTTTCCCCATTACCCAAATATTTCTGCTGAAATATTAAAATTATGGGAAGAAACATTTCTCCTTTTTTTTTTTTAAAAAAAAAAAAAGCACACACACTCACAAAAAAGCATCGGGGTCAAACAATTCCAATGCAAACTCCTCCCTTTTGTTTTCATCTGCTGGATGTTTGTGATAAATTGAGTGCATCTTACTGGTGACTTGCTTACATAATGAGGTTGGTCTTTATTATCTCATCACTACTCTCTCCGGAAGGAGAAAGGATGAGCTTAGGTTTTAGATCTTTTGTAATTACAGGAAAATATGCAGCTATGTCATGTTCTTCTCCCAGGACTCTCCAAGCTTTTCCATTTGATCCTTCTTACTATTTTAAGAAGAAAGTGTTTGGAAATACTTGTAATTTTTATTTATTTTCATTTTTTTGTATTACTCTTATGCCACAGTAACGCACATTGTATTGGATGCATGACTGATGCCATTCCTACCTAGAAAGATAATGATAAAGTATCTCACGGACTATTTTCTCCAAGTGATGCACATGTGGAATTCCCAGTAATGATAATGTGAGTTGTACAGCTCCACCGAGTGAAGGCAAGGCCAGAGATGTTATAGTTATGATAGAGTTTATTGCTTTAATGAAAGACAGACTTCTCAGTGGCAGGAAAGTTTCTTTGAATTTAACAAAAAGCCATGTTTAAAAATGCCACTTCAACAAGATATGCAGATGTATCACCACTAAATTTCATACTCAAATCTTATAGCTGTAGCTGATCTTAATAAAGAAATAGGCTCCCATTTAAGGTCTTTCACTAAGTAATTTCCATAATACCAGCATGATGGCTGGAACTCAATAAATGATTTTAATAAATTGACATAAGCTGAAAATGAGGAAAGATGAAATTCAAAACATACTCCAAAATGATTCTTTCTGAAGGAAGAAGTGAGGATGAATTGAACACTCAAGGTAATATGGAAAAGACCCTGAATCTAAATTCCTTCCCTATTTTCATTTGCCAGCAAGAATCTAGTGTGAATGTGTGTGCAGCTTGGCATGTCAGCTGAGGCCAAATTTTTGTACATAAAACGTCTGGCACAAAATCTCTACAAGAGAAGAGGCAGGTTTTGCCATTATGTCACCTACTGTCCATGAGCTTCATTACCATTAGTGTGATTATTTGCATTGATCAGATAAAGGAAAATACAGATTTTGAGCATTTCTGAAGAACTTCACAGTTTATGACACTACATGGGGCACACCATTTTTTTGGTTGTTACTGCTGTTCTTAAGATGTTGAGCTCTTGGTCAGCAGTCATGAATGGATTATCACCTTTGACAGTTTTTACAAGCTATTTCTAAAAGCCACCCATGGTTAAATATTAAGATTTTTGGTTATAGTTAGAAAAGTTAAAAAAGCTCTGAAGTTCATGTGTGACACTAATTTGCCCTTCTAGTTATAAGAATCAAAACTGTGTATTAAAATGGATTTTTTGTTGTTTTAATGAGGACAGAAACAATGGGCCTTGAACGTATTTCCAGAAAAGAATGCATTATGGAGAAACTCCCACAGCCATGGCAGATGAGATTCAGCACCAAGGAAATACATTTGCTGACTGAGAAATATTCTGTCATAAACATTTTTATAAGCAGTGTTTTTTGGATTCTGCTTTCCAAAGCTGCTGGCAAATTAAGGGCTATTAATGCACAACATTTCCTGGCCCTGGAATTGGATATAGCTGTGTTTTGCGTACCCTGCTGCAGGTGCTGAATATGTTCATTGAAGCCAGGAGGGTTCTGTGGCTCTGCCTGCCCCAGTAGGTGGAGCATAGTCAGGACAGGGACTGGAGTGCTACTGCATGAGTGTCTGTAGTGTTCAAGTATTACCACTTGTCCTTGGCACAGTTTAGGCTTGTGCCAAACAACATTTTCTGAGACAAAGCCTTGGTGTGTTCTGGACAACATCACAGGTTAGGGGCTGCTCTCAGTGGGCAGGCTAGATTAAACCACATTGTTTTGGGGAGGAAGAAAGTGAGTTTAGCCAGATGGCCGTGAGCCTATATGGCATTTGCCTTTAGGGTTCCCTAGTCTGTTTTATTTATCAGTGTAGACATCACCTGTAAAGTCTCATATGTTTGCAGCAGTGGGATGCCTGTTAGTAACTAAGACAAAAATATCTTGATTCCTTTGAAGCTTTTACATGCATTGACCTGAATCTCTCATTTTTTTTTTCAGGGACTTTGTTAAAGAAAAAAAAAGACAGCATATGAATTAAATCAATTTGATATCTTATCTCTCAAGCGTTCTGATAGTCTGTCAGCTAATCCTGGTTGCTCTCTTTCCCATGCCACCTTGGAGACACACAGGAGCTTGCTCCAGGCTAAATTAATTATTCTAGTAATGGTGGCAGCTGCATGATCCCAGCTGCCTTCTTTCCTGGCCACATGATAGCAGTAGGGCTCCAAGAAAAAGGGCCACAGGCTCCATGAATTAATCTAGTTGTGGGGATCTACTCCTGACTGTGTTCTTGAGACAAACCTTGAGCATATACAATATGGTGTGCGGGAGGCCCATACATTAGTCCCAGGAAACACTAGGCCTACTCTGTGCATGATTAGGTCTGATCATGTCTGCTGGTTTTTGCAGAGAAAGAAACAGTCCATTAAGCCAGAAAAGCTGCATGCCATTGCTGTACAAGATGTCCTGGACTACTGGCCAAATGTTGTTGTGTTCCTTTTGAGCTCATTTATGCAAGAGCAAATATTTGACTCTGAGGTGTCCGAGTTTTTCACTCATAGAATTATAAAGGTTGGAAAAGACCTCTAAGATCACCAACTCCAACTGTTCACCCATCAGCACCATGTACACTAAACCATGTGCCTACACCTTTGTTGAAAACTTCTAAGGATCTCTCCACCACTCCCCTGAGCAGCCCATTGTAGTGCCTGACTACTCTCTCAGAGAAGATTTTTTTCCTAATATCCAACGTGAACCTCCCTGTTTACTTCTCATCTGATCACTGTTATGTGGGAGAAAAGGCTGACCCCCACCTCACTACAACCTCCTTTCAGGTCATTGTAGAGAGCTATAATGTCTCCCCCGAGCCTCCTCTACTCCAGTCTAAACAGCTCTAGCTCCCTCAGCCGCTCCCAATAAGACGTGCTCCAGACCCTCCACAGCTTCATTGCCCTTCTCTGGGCACACTCCTGGGCCTTAATGTGTTTTTCGTAGTGAAGGGCCTAAAAGCGAACACAGTACTTAAGGTGTGGCCTCACAAAGTACAGAGGAAAAATCACCTCCTTGCTCCTGCAGGCTGCACTGTTTCTGATACAGGCCAGGATGCCACTGGCTTTCTTGGCCACCTGGGTACAATTCTGCCTCATGTTCAGCTGTCTGTTGACAAATACCCCCAGATCCTTTTCCTCCTCACAGCCTTCCAGCTACTTTGCCCCAAGCCTATAGCATTGCATGGGGTTGTTGTGACTGAAGCGCAGGACCAAGCACTTGGTCTTGTTGAACCTCATACAATTGGCCTCAGCCCATCATTTCAGCCTGTCCAGATCCCTCTGTAGGGCCTTGCTACCCTCAGACAGATCAACACTTCTGCCCAGCTTGGTGTCATCTGCAAACTTACTGAAGGTGCACTTAATCCCCTAGTACAGATCATCATTAAAGATACTAAAAAGGGCTTTCCCCAGTACTGACCACTGGGGAACATTGCTTGTGACTGATCACCAGCTGGATTTAACTCCACTCACCAACACTCTCTGGGACTGGATGTCCAGCCAGTTCTTTACCCAGCAAAGAATACACCTGTCTAAGCCATGGTCTGCCAGCTTCTCCAGGAGAACACTGTGAGAGACAGTCTTACTTGTATGACTTGTCTTTTGGACCAGAGAGAGATGACCTTGAAGACCTTGGAAGAGTTCATCCACAGAGGTCCCTAACTTAATACATATGTAGTCACCTACTTCCGAGTGGATGCTCAACTATTGCTTAACCCTGCCAGTGCCCCGGGAGTCTTGTCACAAGCCTTCAGACAGAGAATTCCTAGTGGCCGTCATTTCTTTTGTTTGGTATGCTCCTTTTCAAGCATGGGACCTGAGAACTACAAACTCCTCTGTGTCCAAACTGTTGCAAGATTCACAAACTGTGGCTGTGGTTTTCTTTCTGGCAAGTCCTTATATAATATTTCAGGATGTCTTTACCAGCTTGGGTCACAAACCAAACCCAATGACCCATTTCAAATGCTCAATAGCCCCATGTATGGAGCAGTCATGCATAATACACAGTCTTATTTTCTTTTCCCACTTGCTTTGGAACACAGACTTGAATTCACATCTTATGTTCCCAACAGAAAATCTTCAACCAGATAAAGAATGCACTTGCTATCACATAAGAGCATACTCTAAGACGAATCTCTCATCTCCTGTCAGTGAAGCTAATCTACTTAATATAAAATACTTAAAATATTCATAGTAAATATTCAGACTCTATTGCTTAATGACTATGGCTGTTCCCTGGAAGACTGGGTTTATAATCACTGCCCTAATGAATAAACATCTGAGATTTACAGATAGTGGACAATGGCAAACAGAAAGTACTCCTTTTAGAATAGGGGACACTATCTGTGATTATTTAGCCAAGAAATTATTAGAGCTTTCTTCAGCTCCACAGGGGTAAATTTTAACTGGAAACCGATGTCTCTTTGAGGAAATCATACTTGCAGTGCAGAGATACCATACTGATAGCATTTGATACAAAACTAAAAAAGAGCCTAAGACAAAATCTTTAACCCAGTCTCAGTATTGTTGTAGCCTACAGGAAAGATCTTCAACCAAAATTGCAAAGTTAGACTGACAGTAGTGCTTTTGGATGATTGCTCCTATTCAGACTTCCAGTCCTTAGTCACATTAGGATGAAGAGGGTTACATTGTTCTTTCTGTAGTGTAACCTAAAAAAAAAAAATAATGTTGTCCTATTTGCTTATTATCAAATTTGAACAGTTCACTTTGGAAATACTAAGAGTTACCTCAGCTGAACTCTCCTTTTTAGTAACTGGCTCAGATTGCCTTCCATGAGATGCTAGAATCAATACAGAAAATCAGATGGGAAAATGTGTGTTAATCTATTAATTTAATCTTCATTTTCAAGTCATTATACTAAAAAAAATATATATAAGGATTCCAATAAATTGGAAAATTGGACTTTTTTCTCCTACAACCAACTTAGAAATCCAGAAGTCATAAAGTTTTGCCTTGTCACAAGCTATAAGTTATGGTGGCACAGCAATATCTTTTACTGTCCAGATAAAAAAGAAAATTACTAACTCCATCCTTGCCTAGTGATGCAGTGAGCTGCCTGAGGTCTCAGTGGTTTCACTTCATTTAACATGAGGAAGTATAAAACTGACATACAAAAATTCCCTTGAGCCATCATTTATAATTGTAAAAAAAAAAAAAAAAAACCAACAACCCAACGTTTTGTAAGGTTTTCTGATCTATCCACACATTGATTTTTATTCAGAGAGCATTTTTTGTTCCACAAACAAAAGGTCGTCTACATTTGTTACATAACTTTCCATTTCAGTTCTCCTTTGTTTGTATTTTGATAGTGTATTTAAGTTTACCCTTTAAATCCATTCTTTGTGTTCTCTGAGATAACCAATCTTCTGCTTTCTCCAAGATTGTTGGGGTTGCTGACTTCAGTAATGAGGCTTTCTTGCCTTTTTTTCAGTAAAATCATCCAAATATTTTAGCACAGGTATCATTGCTGCCATGAACCCAGGCTTGCAAATTCAGTGACAGAGAAGACTGTAGGGCTCTTCAGATGGAATGCTTGTAGGTAGACTGCATAGATTTGCAATGTATAATTATGAAGCTTACAAGCCTCATATTTCAAGTATTTAATTTCTCCACATAGGCTGTATTTAAAGGAATTGTTGATTATGCCAAGGAGGTTGAAGTACACGTATGTAAGGCACCTAGAATTATTTTAAATAAGCTAAAGCAAATGCACAAATAGAAATGATTTGTATGAAACACTGATGTCAGTATCAGCATCTTCTATGAAGTACTGAATGTGTCAGATGTGAGTGAAAACTGCACCATGAAGGAGAACAGGGAAGTTCTTGGTAAGAGAAGGTGAACAAAGCTGGATGGATTTGGAAGATACTACTATAACTTTGAAGAGCCCCAATTCCTTTTTATTCTTGCTAGCTACTAAGAAATTTATGCCTTGCCTACTGATCATTTTAGTCAAAGTAAAACAGTAACGAGAGTGGCCAAATACCAAAGAACAGATGAAATAGACAAGTGTGCTTACATATGCATTAGATGAGGAGAAAGTTGGGAAGGGAAGATTTCATTCTCAAGCATTTGCAAGAAAGCTGTAAATGAAGGCAAGTTCTAAATGAAGTTCATTTAAAAAAAAAAAGGAATTATAATTGTTATTTGTTTGTAAGGAGAATTTAAATTAAATGAACCAATTTGTAGAGCTCTCACAGAAACAGTACGTATGCTTTTAAACTTTATGCTTATACATTAATGTGAATGCATCAGAATCTCAGCTTTTAAGCAGGAAAAAAAATTCTCCCTTCATGGCTGTAAAGAATAAGCTGGAAAATGGGATCCCAGAAGGCTTAAGATAGAAAAGTGAGTCATGAGACATAAAAAAGTTAAAAATATAACTCTATTGATTTTTATAGCAACTTCTCAGCTCTTTGATGTCTGTATGAAAAATCTATGAACAGTTGTCACAGAGGGACCTTACTTATGGCAGGCAGTGCCTCTGTGTTCCTAAGTTCAGTAGGAAGAGACTCTGAATTCAACATCATGTTAGCAGACTAGTTTATCTCTTCCCTGTCTCTCTGTACCTATGGAAGAGAAATTCAGGTGAAGAGCACTTGGGTAAATAAAGGTAGGATTATGCCACTGTTACCATTTTCTAGAAATTAAATATTTAGTTACATGGACAGTCAGCGCAAGACAAATGAACTTACCAATGACAATGCAATTGACCTGCACAGAGACCCAGCTTACACAGGGATGAATCACACTTGGGTGCTGGCCAGACTCTTTCACTAGTTGTTACTGGAGCCAGGATAATTAGGTCAGGCAAGCTGTATCTCTTGTAGGTGCTTCATGTCAGGTGAGAGGATTACTTACAGGCTATTAAACTTTATTCAACAGTAATAACAGGTAGAAGGAAATTCCTCATATGACTTCTAGGAAGCTAAATGCACAGTGTTGAGGTTTTGTCATAAAACGGAATAAGCTATTCATTGTGCTGGGTATTTTATTAAAAACAGTGAACTATAATGTGATATGTGCAAGCTGAAGGTACTCAGAGAAGCCTACAGAGAACCAGAGAGTCTGTCAGTGTCTGTTTTAGTTACTTGGGCCCATTTCATCTACTGAGTCAAATACTGCCAATTAGTGTGGATAGTGCATTATGATCTTCTAGCATTAGAGCGTTTGCTAATTTGCTTAGTTACTAGTAGCAGAGGAGTGAGGAATAAGATGTTTTTCATATAAGAAAGTGACAGGACACTGTCACCCTTGATTTCTACCTGTAAACTTTTGACAAATCTGGAAACGTTATCGAAAGGCCCATATATAGAGAATTTGGCAAAAGGCACTTCCTTGCAAAAAAAATCACTTGACAGCCTAACCCCTAGTCCTATTACCAATATATGGGACAATATGAGTATCAAAGGAAAGCTTTCCCCAGGGACAAAACTGTATATTTTTTGCCTAGTCTGGATCAAATGGCTATTTTCACTTGACATCTCCCAGTAAATCCCAGTGTGTCATCCTGAAGAAGATCCTAACTAGGAAGTTGCCAGCCCAGAAGGTGAAAGTGGGCAAAATGACAAGCAAATGTGAAAAAAGTCTCACAAAGAGAGGTGTCAAGCAGTTTCAGAGTGGAATGCCTGTCACTTCCACCTGCAGCTAAGCAAATGCAAAAAGCACACAAAAGACCTACTATCACTGATTATCTGTTTTGGGTGTTTGAGAGGGTAGCTTCCAAATGCATGTTGTGGCCATGACTTACATAAAAATGCTCTAAATATATTGTTGCAAGCATGATCTGATGCCCAGGGATCACATTTAATAAAGCACTATGTATTTCCTCAGGACGGTTTTTTGCCTCAGGAGCTGATAAAATACTCAGAATCTTACAGATGGCTCCCATTCAGAGGAGCAATTACTAATTGAGTCTATTTAGTTATCAAGGACAATCAAAGACATGTTTTCTGAATCAGTAGGCACCAAACAGAAAGAGAAAAGCTCTTTGCGCATGGCTTCAAGCCCCATTCACACTGGGCTTGCTGTTTGCTTGAGCTTTATTTTGAGTGCTGGTTCTAGTGGCAACCGTGGTGTTTCTAATCCTGTTGCAAGGGTTCTGGGGGTGTGTGACAGCTTGTGCCCCCCACTGCTATTTCTGTAGCACTAATCAGACCTCTCTACGTCACAGATGCAGGAAATACTTTTCTGCTTGTAAATCTGTGGCACTTGCATTGACCACAGATGGAACTGGATAAACTTGCACAAAAAAGCATATATACATATATATATATTAGATCTAGGAATTTTCTATTAAAGACATACATATGCACATCCTGTGTGTGTCTGAATTATAATATTTGAGATAGCAGGCTCTCAAAGTTCTGCCATGTGCCTCTGTGCTACCTCATGGTAAAGACTATGATTTTACTCTCATCCTACAGAATGGAAAAAGTTTTAATGCAATAAACTGTATCTTTAAAATTGGGCTCAAGATAAAATGACGAGCAGTGTCACCAGATTCTCCTTGTCAGCTCCAGGTCATGTGCCATAGCCCGGAGAGCACTGGGCCCTAGGTGTATAGGTCCTGCCTGTTTCATTAAACACTATAAAGCTGGCTGTCAGTTATTAGCATGCAGAATATTAGCAGCGCCATACCTGTCAGAGAGAAAAAAGGGCCTTCATACAGCTATATCACTGTAATCCATTCATCATTTTATTGAACTGAAGCTTGATAGGGGGTTTCTCAAATGCATGTGATGCCCCATGCTGTTAAGAGTTTTGTATTTTGATCTCAGATTATGCTGAAAAATTTGTGCCAGCTCCCTTTTGGTTATGTATCTGAAGTTGTTCAAAGGCAGAGGTTATTTCTTCCAGGGCTGAGTGTAATTTGCACTCACCATGTTGCTCCAGATACACCTGTTTCGTGGTTTGGGGCATCTGAGGGGGAGTGGGAGTAGGGATGGAAACTCATCCTTCCATTTTGCTGAGCCTGTGCCACCAGAGGCATGCCCTGCACTCCTGTGATTCTCCTTCTGTTGGCTTTTCAATCTGGACCTTGGCCACAGTGCAGTGAAACCAGCCTACAGTGAAGGTGAAGAATGAGGCCAAGATGCAGATTAGGGAGGTTCCCCTCGATGACAAGCTGTTGTATGTGCTTTATAGGGATGAGATAGTTTTGTGATAAGGTTTGCATTTAAGAATTAAATGAAATGTGTGAATATACTTTGGTATCTTTCTGAAAGCTTCAGTGCCATTCAGCTACCAGTCCCCTCTTTCCACCTCCCCTCCATCTCTGTCCTTTTTAAACCATTGGCTGAAGCTCATATAGAGCTCTTTAGAGGCCTTGGCAGAAGCTAAAACTATGGGGCTCTGTCACCTCTGAGAGACAATAAAAGGTAGCTAGACTGGATTTTATATCGTTCATTAGAAAACACAAAATTTCCGGAGGAATCCTAAGATGCAAGAAGTTGGATCTTATATATTTTTCTAAATGATATATGCCTTATTTTACTAGTTGGCTAGTGATTTGCTCAGAAATGTTGCAATATCCTTTCCAGTATTGACTGAAAAAATTGTAAGGCTGCCTTACCAGGAAAATAGCAAAAATTATTGATAAAAGCAGAAGGCTATTGTGAGGAAGATATGTATGGAGCATGCGCCTAGAGTATAGTCTCAACATTTCCTTCACATTCTGAAGGGGCTATCAACCTTTGGTAAGATTTATTTGATGCAGAAGTGATCCTTATTCTATATTATAAACTGAAAGTTTTCTGGACTATAGCTCTCTTTTTTTTTGTGTGCACTCTATACATTTTATTTACCACATAAATATTTTTTCCATCTCAACTTTTCTTTTTCTAAAGTAGTTTCATTCTCAATATTTTGGAAACACCTATATTTACGGAAATGCAGGACCTGTATAGGAATACATCTGTTACCAGGAAGCTGGATTTGCTAAATGTTTTTCAAAATCTCACATTGTCTCACAATAATGCCTGAGGATTTTGCGGCTTTTCTGCACAGCAAACACAGCATGAGCAAGGAGCTGCCTGAAAACCTGATAAATAACTGGGTGAAACTTCAGTCCCTGCAAAGAGTATCCTCCAAAATTTCCACCAAGATGTCTAGCAGGAAGATTATAAAGAAAATAATCAGATTTCACATGTCATTTGTGACCCTGTAACTCTTTGGGATAGTATGGAGCCTCAGAAATGCAGTTTTTCCAAATTAAAAAATGCATTCACTGAAAGCCTTTTTAGAAGAATACTTTCTAGCATCTTCATTTTGAAACTCATTATTTTTGAGGACATGATGTGTCCTCACAAGTAGCTGAGATGCTGTTGTGATATCACAACAGTAGTTCAAAGTTCTGGCAAACTAGCAAAAGCAAAGATTCAAAGATATCAAAATTAAGAGCAATGGTAAAGTGAATTTCCATGCTTTTGTTCTACAGTACAAATGCAAAGTTTTATCAAAAGGAGAAAGAAGGCAAATGTGGTTAGGATATAGACCAGAAAGATGATAAAACTAATCTGCCAACCTTTAGAAAATGATATTTTCAGCTATTTTGACAAACAGAGCTTGTTTCACTTGAACTTGGGTATGTATATCAGACAGTCAGTAAGGACAAAACTAAATATTGGAGCTCAGACTGTCTGCGAGGAGACCATATGGGAAGCAATCAGTCAGCTATTACAGCCATTTGCTGTCACAAACACTTTGCAGTTGTGTCTCATGTGAAATTTTGATGTTGAAACCCCCAGAATTACCATTCTTGGTCTGAGTTCTGGCAGAAGGAGAGTCAGAGCAAGTCTTTGTTAAAACATGAATGCAGTCATCTGGAGCAGCTGTTTTGGTGTGAGGGCATAATGCTCATGAAAGGGACTGCAAGGTGGGACTGACCTTTTCTAACAAACAAGTGTACAGGTACATGTAAGCACATTCTGCGGCTAAATATAGGGGGATGTCCATCCCATTTCTAGATTCAGAAATCACATTCAGATTCAGCTGGACAGGAAAATATTTAGATTTATCCATGCTAAGTACAAATTTTTCTGTGCAATTTTATGTACCTTGGCCTTTGTCAGCATTTCTAACTGTGTCCATGCCTCACTAAAAGATTTTTCTGTTTCAAAGCAAGCCAGAGCAAATCATTAGTATCTTTGTGGCAACTGCATACAAAGACCACAAATTAAAAATCTTTTTAAGAAGAAAAGTAACCTGAACATGAATTTCTCTGCAGAATGATTTTTTATTACTTGTAATGTCCAAAGCCAGTAGTTCACATTCTGAACTAATGGCCTGTGAAATGTCATTTAAAAATAAAAGATGTGTTTGAGTCAGAGGAATAACAACATCTTTGACTGTCCTATGCTTTTTTCCCCAATGTTTTGAAAGTCATTTGATTTTTTCTTCTTTTTTTTGGAAAGATACTTGATCTCATTCTAAAAAAGGACAGACTTAATTACAGACCATAGCTTTTTTGTCTCAATTTGCACAATTTTGACAACAGTGCTTTAAATGGAGGGACTCAAGTGCAGCTTAATTGAAATTCTGATGATGTTTTTTGCACTAATTGATACCCATGTTGGCAGACTGAGCTCAGCGACCCAGGAATGAATGGACAGGAAGAATGAGACTATCAGCTTAGCCTTGCAGGTGGTCTTTCCTGATCAAGATTAAAGAGCATTGGCAGGACGCTGCAGGAGTGCTAGTACCGTTGATACCCTATGCTATTCTCACTTTGTGTTTAAGCACAGGATTTTAGTGTTCAGCTGAGATTTTCAGTGTGGCTCCATTTGCAGTAGTAGTAATAATAATAATACCTAAAAGTGGACTAAGAATGACTTAATTACGATATATAAGGAAGCTGGCAAAGAGAAAATGCCAGGTAGAGCAGAGGCCTTTAATCTGGCAGGGAAAAAAAATAAAGAAAAAGAATGTTGAGAAGTAATAATTGACCTTGGATTTGGCATGAATTGAGATTAGTGTGAAATACAGGTTAATAACGTAATGGAAGTAGGTGTTAACAACTTTGAAACAAACTTTCAGGGCTATGGCAGATTCTGTATCCTGCAAAGACTTCAGATAGATGCTGGCTGCCTAGTACAGGATCTTGGGCTCAACACAAATAAGACTGGCAGGATATGCCTTGTCCTAGAATACACAGGAGATCGGACTAGTTGATTTTGTGTCCTAAAGGCTATTAATACTGCTAATACTTGCTTTGTAATAGTTTTTTCTTCAGCAAAACTCAAAGAACTTAAAAATGCAGATCTGTAGGAGTATTCCCATTGTACACAGACAAGGACTGTATCTTAGTGAGGTTAAATCACTTGTCAGAAGACATTTAAGAAGCTAACAGCAGAAATAGGAATACACAGGCTGTTTGTCAAATTCTGCTTTATCAAATGGGCACAGTGATCAGTAGAAAAAAATCTTGCTTCTGAAGTTACTTTCATTTCTTTTTTTTTTTTTTTTGAAAGGAAGGGAATAATATCTGGCAATTAAAATTAAACAATGACAAAGCACTAGTTTGAACTGGTATTATCTTTTCTCCTACTGTTTCTGGGATATGTGTAGGAATCTCTTAAAGGTAAGATAGTAAGTGAAGAAATATAGCCCAAGCCCTATTTCAGTAACTTCAGAAGCCTTCTTATAGAAAGCCATTCTTGAAGGCAGTCTTATCCCATTTGGCAAATGTTTGCATGAGGAACTTGTATTTATTTTTTTAAATTAAAGAGCATAGCAATAAATGGCCTAAGGTTAGGGCAGCAACTGCAGCAGTTTACCTTGATAGGAAGAGAGGCTTTGTTGGAACTGCAGGGCTGAAAAAGCTGACAGGGCACTTAATCTGGCTTTGTGATAATTGAAAATGAGATGGCCTATTGGCCTGGGATGTGCATTTGGTTTTTATGGAGCTGCACCAAATCAGATCTTAAGGTGGAACCTATAAATGTCTTTTGTATGATTGTGCCAGACTATTTCTTGCTGCTTTTCATTTCGTAAGGCAGAACAAGGATTGCTATAAACTCTGGCCCAAAACCTGGGAAATTTCTGTCGAGGACAAACTATATAAGATAGTATGTAAACAGACGTGCATGAGATAATAAATATATGTGTATAAGCATTTTCAAATGTAGTGATAGTGTTGTTTATATCAAACTAAATATCTCTACTGCATGGAGAACACAACTGCCGAGATTTTTGTACTTGACAGGCTGTGCCAACATTTAAATTCAGATGCTCCAAAATCCTGCAAGGAGAAAGAAAAAAAAAGCCATTTTGAATGAATATGGAGTACAGCCTGTCCTCCATAACATAGTGAAATGTTCTCTGGTAACTAAATCTGATCAGCTAGCGGTTCTGAATGCAGTATCACATTCATCACTGATGTTTATTAATATTATATTTCTAGGGCAATAAATCCAAGTTATTGTTAAAATGATATTGTTCGCAGGAACTAAGGTTCATTGACCTAGAATTAGGTTTAAGAATAAGCTCTTTTCCTAAGACTGAGTATCTTGCATGCACGTAGGCTGATGTACATTTTCACAAAGGTGCACTGGTATAAATTTGAATTTAAATCTCCCTACTGTACCTGCTGATCATAGATAGCTGCGCTTTTTTAAAACACAATTAAATCCCATTGTTATCAATTGTCTGCAGCTTGAAGAGCTCACGGAAAGGCACAGCACTACCAGAGCTGAGAAGATACTACTTATGCTCAGTTTGATTTTTCTGGTAGATCAGAAATGGTCACAGTGCTGGGTCTGGTTTGCTCTTGGGTCTACGCTTGACAGCAGGTTGAGTGTGAGACACCATTATAAGTGTCACTGTCAGGAGAAGAGAAAAATGGCAGCAAGTTTTGGCCAGCTGGATACAGGGTAATGTAGGGGAGGCAGAGCAAATCGATAGCTTATAGTGCTCCTACAGCCTTATTTGAAGAAGCCAGGGCATTTGTTTGAAGGACTGATCAGCTGGACATTGTGCATGATCAATGGGGAATCAGAGGAAGAAGGAAGATATAGAGTAATATAGAAAGGATTTAGGAAGTTTCTGGAGTGTTCATATACTGAAGTTTGCATGCTGCAGATAAGCTTATCATGTAGGACAATAGCAATGTGATTATGTCACGTGAATATTTGATTACAATTAGAATGGATTCATTCTACTTTTCATGTTTAAAAAATGCTGCTGCCTGCTGTACTTGTGGGTGGGAGCTGTTTCCATTTAAATTTAGAAGGTGCAAGAACATGCAAATGCAGCAGCACAATCATATCATCATTTTGATTCAAAAGTCAATGGCCCTCTGAGAACTATGTAGTGGCTCATACATCAACAGGATGGTTAACAGGAATATAAAGTATGCTAGTGGGCTATTACACAAGCTGAGCCTGTTTCTCCTCTCATATGCGCTGTTAAAACACAGGAGTAGCAGCTCTGGAATCAGCACTGTTGTATCAGTGCATAAGAAGGAAGAGTTGGTCTTTCTGTGTTTCAAATTCTTTGATCATCTCAGACTGAAAAGGAAAGCCATCTAAAATGCTTTCGAAGCTACATTCACCTAAAATGCACAGCTGAACCAGCATTTCAAAAATGATATTTTCTTGTGTTCTTTGAAGCACTTAGTCAGCTAAATCATTTGAAATGCATTATTACAGAGGTAGTCAGTGTCACCACCAGAGCCAGAGCTCCTTTGGAACATCCATTACAAGCCTTGTTTTGAGAATTTTCCATAGCAACTCAACCATTTTAATTTGCTCTGGACTGAGGCACAGTAAGTTCACAGCCCTTGTAGATTTCCACTAAACAGTGAAGGAAAATTTGTTTAGCTGTGTTTGTTCCTCTCCTAGACTTAAAAATTCAGACTTTTTTTAAACATTCTAGGCTGAATATGGATATATATTCAAACAGATGTACAACTTCTTTATTTCTTGTTTTGAATATTGAGAAAGAGGTTAAAATAACAAACACCACATTTGTACAATTATATATAATTTTCATTTGTGAAGTAACTACGTATTTTCATCTACTGCTTCCCTGGCCTAGAAATCGCACTACAGCATTTTATCTACAGGTGAGCCCTGATATCCCATTCTCAGTTTTGACTTTAAAGATAAATGTCTAGATGTGTGTTTGTACCTTAGCTCTTCATATACACTCATTCCTCATCTTCTGAGGACATGCTGAAATTCCATCGTTTGTGTGTTCCAGATGGTGAAAATGTGAGGGGATAGTTTTGGAATTTTTTATAAATTTTATGAGACCTGGATGTGAAAACATTCTTGTTGGATCAAAAACAAATTCCCTGATGATAATGACAAGAACCAAAGTAGGCTTATAGTTGGTATGAAGGACAGAAGACATTTTCATACACTGTTGGAAATGGTGGAAGACTGTGTAGAGGAAACAGACCTGGGGGTGTTGGTCGGTGCTCGGCTGAGCATGAGCCAGCAGTGTGCCCAGGTGGCCAAGAAGGCCAATGGCATCCTGGCTTGTATCAGAAATAGTGCTGCCAGTAGGAGTAGGGAAGTCATTCTCCCTCTGTACTCAGCACTGGTGAGGCCCCACCTCGAGTACTGTGTCCAGTTTCGGGCCCCTCACTGCAAGAAAGACATTGAGGCCCTGGAGCGTGTTCAGAGGAGGGCAATGAAGCTGGTGAGGGGTCTGGAGCACAGGCCTTATGAGAAGCGGCTGAGGGAGCTGGGATTGTTCAGTCTGGAGAAGAGGAGGCTCAGGGGAGACCTTATCACTCTCTATAACTACCTGAAGGGAGGTTGTAGAGAGCTGGGGGTCAGCCTCTTCTCTCTTGTAACTAGTGACAGGATGAGGGGGAATGGCCTCAAGTTGCGCCAGGGGAGATTTACGCTGGACATTAGGAAGTACTACTTTTCTGAAAAAGTGGTCAGGTGCTGGAATGGGCTGCCCAGGGAGGTGGTTGAGTCACCGTCCCTGGAGGTGTTCAAGAAACATTCATATATAGTGTTGAGAGACATGGTTTAGTGGGGTTATTGGTGGTAGGTGGACGGTTGGACTGGATGATCTTGTAGGTCTTTTCCAACCTAGCTAATTCTATGATTCTATGATTTTTTTTTTCAGTAGAACTCTTTTGAGACAGTTACAGTTTTCTTAACAGGCATAGCTTCTTATTGCACTAAGTGCACAGAGGCGTCAAGAAAAGAGGTATTTATGATATCAGTGAAGAACATTACAGCTGCTTCTCAAGTTTTCAATGGAGCAAAAAGATTTGTGTACATCTTACAGTCAGGAGGCATTTACTCCATGTTCACTGATTTTTTTTTTATGATCTTTCTTTTTTTTAATACAGGAAAAAACATCTATAGAAAGACCCTGAATATAGGAGAGTGATAACTTTCTTTCCATGTGGCAGTCTTATGCTGTGGTGCACTACACTGCTTTCTCTGTGTGTATTTTCTTTTTGAATCATGTTTTTGACATCTTTGTGATATCTGTGGGCTACATGCTAAAAATTGTCCTAGTTTTGCAACTTCTTTTTTTGGTTCACCAGCAATCATCCTCTCAGTCTTGCGTGGTAACACCTATAATTAGTCAGCAATGAGAAATACCACCCATGCTGGGGGCCAGAAGAGTACTGGTCTGTGAACATCTATGTATTCCTGCCTGGTGTTATTGCACTGTACTAAGTTGGTTAAGGACTCTCTCTAACAGCTGTAGCTTTGTCTGTGATCATGGTGATTTCTCCTGCCCTGGCCCTTCAGTCAAAAGCAGACTATCCTTGCCTTGAGTACTGTTCAACGTATATGCTTAACTATGGTATGGTCTTCGGTATTCTTCTTGATGTGCATTGATTGACTGATATTTTTTTCATATTATTAAAAGTGTAGTTTGTCACATATACTTTGTGTTATAGAAAGAGTTTCAGTTCAATTAAGTTTTGCTGGATTTTAAGTATAAATGTTGAAAATTCCCCTCGTGGATATTTGCCCCAACAGATTTCTTTCATTCTCTCTTTCTCTTGAAATTCCTTTCAAAAAAAGTTTTGGTTATTTTCAGTAAGTGTTCTTGAAAAGTAGCAAAAATAATACTATTTTAAATACAAGAGAGACAGCAAAGGAAATTTCTGGTACTTTTCTCTTTGATGTGCTTCAGCTCAGTCCAAAGCGTTTAGCAGAGAGGAACTGTCTGAGCTCCATTCTGCTGGTGTCTTTTTCCAGCCTTGTTTGGCCAAGTCAGGTGCCTTTGGGAAACAGCTGTTTGGGCACTCACACACAGTCATAAAGAAAAGAAATTTCACCAGTAACGATGCTAAAAAGGAGTGTGATAATGCTGGCTGTAGCTTGAGCTGAGGTTTGCTCCAACTTGCTGCTACATCTGCAGTGGACCAGACTGAAACTGAAAAGAATTTGTCCCCATGTGCTCTCAGGATGTACACACAGCCTGAAGAAGGTACGTAGCACCTGGGATAGAATTTTGGATAAGGGCTGAACTTCTTGTAAGACACCCAGAATCATTATCCAAGGCCATGGCTGTCCAACCTTTTGGCTTGCCTGTGCTGCACTGAGTGAAGAGGAATTGTGTAAGGCTGTGTCTACAAAGGTTGCTCTTAAAGTAATGCTTCCTATTAATTTAATTAATATACTACATCCAGTACAAAGAACACAATAACACTATTTAATAAGCAAATTCTCAGCTACATAACACTGCTTTTCAGTACAGTCACCATCATTAGCTATGCATTTTTACCAACAATGAAGAAGAGCCTGCATGCCACGCCAGTAACAATCTGCATCAGCGGAGGTGACCCACTGTCCCCACTGCTGAAAGGCACCACCCAGCTCCTCACTGTGCTCACATCCACTGCTTGGTTTCCATAAGCATTTGCCAAGTGTTAGTGAATATGCAGTTTTTTGCACATGGAGGAATTCAGTTCCACATTTTTGCTTCATATGCACTTCTATGTCAGACGCCATTTTGTCAGACTGTCCCTCCGCTGCCATCTGTCACGCGGCAACAACACATAATCGAATATTGGCAGGAATGTTCAGCCTCTACTGCCATATCACCAAGAGCCCCTTCTGACTTTGTGGGCCAACATCATAAAGAAAGAGACACTACTTTTGGAGCAGTCCTCACAAAATATATAATATAGTTAATGTATATAAGCAACAAAACATTTTAATTTTTAATGTTTATTAAAAATATTAAACATATAAAAAAGAAAGAGAGCAACAAAACATAAAACTAGTGGGATATGTGACCTTGTTTTTGTGAAACTAATGCTTCAGTCTAGCTTGATGGCTGTGGCTGCAATTCTTAGTGAGTTCTCAAGGTGTTCATCAGAGATTTTTGAAAAAATTTTACTCTTCCTGAGCTTCATCTTTGAAAACAGTTGTTCACAAATGTATGTACTGCCAAAAAGTGGTGACACAAATAAGGTGTGATTGTGAAGTGAGGGGTATTTCTCTCTGGTAAGAGTGGAGTTATAAACTCCTCTTTATAAAGGTTTGATAAAGAGATATGATCAATTTTTTTATTACAACTCTATACATTCAATTTGAAAATTCACAAGTAAATATTTATGTTGACTGAAAATGGAGTCACAAATAAACAAAAAAAAAGATGATTTTTTCAACGATCTTGAAATCTGTTATCAAATTCCCTTATCAAAACGGAAGGCATGGCTGCCTATTTTTTTGCTATTCACAGGACTGTGTTTAGCCACTGTTTCAAAATGCATACATTTATTTGCCATCACTTGAGCTGGCACTGCCCTGTGCCCTCCCCATGCCCTGGTTTCAGCCTAAATGGGGTTCATAGCACACTGATGTTTGTCTGGTGCCAAGGGGCTGGGCCAGGCTGCTTGGTGGGATAAGCCACTGCAGGGGGTGGCCGCACTGCGACCTGTGGGCAGTGGGTTGCACCCTGCCCTAGGCACATCTATGAAGGCAAATACGCACTTATGTAATGATCATAATGTGTCCTGTGAAGTCTCATAAAAATATTTCTAGCTTCGGAATTGCTGACATGACCAATACTTAAACTGCTGATTTTTTAAAATTATTTTTTTATTTTTTATTTCTTTGTTTATTTTCCAGCTCTGCATATCAGCAACAATATCTAATTGCTTGTTTCCTCCAAGTAACTTTAGAATCATTTTACAACACAAAATGTGCCTCAATTTGTTACCTTATCAGTATTTGGACACTTCATGTGCAATTCCTAATACACTGTTGCACTGAGTCAATAAAATTTTACTTCATGTATACAATTCGATCTTTGCAGAAATTTGTTGTTGAATTTTTAGGTTTATGTATTGGGGAGTTAAGCCATGAGATCAGCTTCTTAGAATACATAGATACTTAGATGCTTAGAAAGTATCATCCTAAAAAAATCCCACAGAAGGTTTTTCTTCAGACAGTTTCAAATTCATAATGAAGTGATTTCAGAGACTGCATCTTGTCTGTTTGGAAAGTGGAATATGCAGAAGTGATAATTCCCATTCTGCTATTGATAGTCCACATACATAAGTTACTGAGATTCATTCCAGAGCTAAAAAGCACTGGAATCAGTTTTTCTAGTGTTCTGCCTCTTTATACTTCAATTTCTCTGCAACTGTCATCTAATTAGCTGTTAAATAAATAAACACAAAATAAATAAGTATTAAATGCTGGGAGCCAGACTCCTACTATTAGAGCAGTGTAAATCCAGTCCACTCTACCCTGGGGTGATTACTGTAGGTGCAGACTGATTTAAGTCAGGAAAAATAAAATGGTGATAATCTATAAATATCTTGTTTGTGACTTGTGTTTGTTCAAGTTTATGTATGAATGCATATATATAAAAGCACCTTTGGGTGAAACTGTGATTTATCTTTTATTAAACAATACTATAAGTCCAAAGTATTTATTTGACTGTGACCTTTAATATAATTTTTTCAATTTGCTGTTTAGCAGCTAACTTTAATACATTTCAAATAGAGCTATTTAATACAGACCATTATAATTTTTCAACCTCATCATAATCTATTTTTCTAACAGGGTCACCTTTAACATATGATGAG
Source organism: Numida meleagris (assembly GCF_002078875.1). Taxonomy (NCBI): domain Eukaryota; kingdom Metazoa; phylum Chordata; class Aves; order Galliformes; family Numididae; genus Numida; species Numida meleagris. The sequence continues at coordinate 112,816,101 of NC_034410.1, read as the reverse complement.
TGTATTTTATTAACATCTATTCTTTTTATAAGGATGTCTGATTGAAAGCTGCATTTTTTTTAATCCATAAGATGTTAAGAAAGAATCATATAAAACTTTGAAAAATTCAAAAATGGGTTATTCTAGGATAAAAGTATACTCTCTTCTGCCAGTCGTCTTCTGTCTTGAATAATATTTTGTAATCTTCCACTGACAACTGACTCAAAAAGATGTCTAATCTGTCCTTAGACATGACATATAGCTGCAGTTTGGTATAATATGTGTTTCTGCTGCAAAAGGCATTTAAAATAATTTCTACATTCTAATTTAAATGTAGTGTGTACTTCCTTCATTTTGGGAGAAAAAAAAGAGGCAATTCAGAGTTCCGCTGCTGGGGGCTGTCTGTTAATCTTCTTCCATTGTTTTATTTACATAGATTTATGAAACCCCAACAGAATTATGTTTGTTTGTGCGTAGTGCTGCTACTTTGATAGGAAGAGGAAGTAGTGGCTCTGCCCTTCGTACACAAATTCATCAAAATGTTTATTCAATTTCAGACTCATTTGTTTAATCTTTCTGACAACAATAGGAATATAAAAAGCTGATCATCAGGACTTTTGTTTTGACCAAACTCTGAAAATACAGTTGTTGTTGTTTGTTTGTTTTTTTCAATTTGGAAGTTTTATTTCTGGTCTGCTCTGACAGAAGGGTGATAGGTTTCTATCTCTTAGTCTAATTAATACCTTTAATCTTTTTTAATGGTTAACCAGTCTCCCTTTGGTTGCAAGGCAGAGAAGAGATAAAGGCACATAAGGCAGAAGGTTAATCCTTGTATTTTATTTCTTAATTTCTGCTATAGGGATTCCCTTTCCATCAGTTCTGTTTACTTTTAAGCACTCTTCAGATGCTTCAGAGGAAGAAAAGAACAACAAAAAGTTTGATTAGGGCTATCATTCAAGATTAGCCAGACATTAAAATTTTTGGAATTTAATAAGAAATAATTGTTAGCTGAACAAAAGGACTAATCTGCTTCTACATCCATTTTGATTATAATGTCCAAGAAGGAAACAAAAATAATACTTTTATGCAGATGGTTTTGCTCATCTAGTGCTTTCTGCCTTGCATTATTCCAGACGGTATGTGAAACACATGAACAAAAATAATAGCAAATAGAATATATTAGATGGCTGGATTAGGGAATACTGTATGCGTTTTCATTGTTGCCTATCAGTGTCTCAGGTCAATTCTTCGTGTACAAAGTCTAACACCAATGCTAGTTTAACTTAAGTATGAAATGAAAAAGGCACAGAACATGAATGACATTTCATTTAATATGCTCTCACCTTAGAAGCATGAGGTGAAACTTTTGTTTTAGTAAATTCTAAGGTAGTTTAAAGGGCACTCTGAGAAAAAAAACTTTGTGTGGTAGAATCTGGGTATTTTTACCACTGATAGTGGTGCAGGTCAGGATTTCCTCTTTTCTCTTTTGAAAAAAAAGGAATAGCCAAAATGCTTTTTCTCGATAGTCTCCAAAAAGTACACTGGAGACCGACACACTACAGACTAGGAGTTGTAAATACTAGCACAGAAAGAGTTTGGTGATAAATTTTGCCTTTTCTTGACTTTTCCATTAAGAATTTTAATGTGTTTAAGTGAGCTGTAGATGTAGGAGTATTCTGCAAATAAGATTAGAAGCTCTGATGTAACCCTTTCAAAGAGATTAAAAGATTTAGGATTTAGGCTCAGACATGTACATGTCCTCAAAAGAGACTTTAAAAAAAATGGATTTGTTGTTTTTATTTCCCTTTGTATACAAAGAGATACTGCCTTGTTCACAAAGTGGTGGTGGAATGCTGCAGAAGCTTGAATAAATACCTTTCTGTTTGCCATTGAGTTTATATGGAACATATTCTGAAGAAGAAATCTTTAACTACAACACTTAGAAATGTAGAAAGTAGACAGACAAGAACAGACAGTATCAATAGCTTTTTAAAGTCACGCTTTTTGTACACAGCACGCTTGTTGGGTGCCCGTTTACAAGTGCTGATATTGCCATGGCAGTGTCTGCAATATTAGTTTTCTGCACTGCAGGGTGAAGATGGGCTCAGCCAGGTTCTTGCCTACTGGGGCCATGTGCTCACCATACACCCAGAAGTGATACAGTGTGCAGCCTTGGGGCTTGCTGAGATGAGCTTCATCCCAATTACTGCCTCTCTTTCTTCACCCAGCAAAGAGGCTTTTGGGTGATGCTGTAATTTTTAGTGGTGATACTTTGGGACACTGACATAAGGTTGTTTCCCTCTAGTTAACAGCAGTGCAGAACAGTTTTCGGATGAACAGAAATGACTGAGAAATGGGTTCTTCTTGTGAATCACTACATGCTACATAGATGAAATAAGCAAACATATGTACTAATACTGTTGCTGGAATATAGGCAAAACAAGGATTGAAAAGAAACTTTTCATCACTTCTATGAAAAGTGATGACCTTTGGTCCCCATTTTGGAAAAATATGTAGATTCTGAGACACATAAGCCACATATCACATATGAAATATCAGTGAATGTTTTATACTGTGGAGATTAATGAACTATACACTGCCTTTAAAAATTAGGAAATACTACTGCTCCAAAAGAGTGATCAGGCAGTGGAATGGGCTTCCCAGAGAAGTGGTGGAGTCACCGACCCTGAAGGCGTTCAAGGAATGTTTAAACGTTATGTTGAGGGACATGGCTTATTGAGAACTATTGGTAATAGGTGGACGGTTGGACTGGATGATCTTCTAGGTCTTTTCCAACCATGGTGTTTCTATGATTCTATGATTTTAGCAAAATATCTTGGAACATATGAGGTACTTCTACTGGTGTTTACAAAGTTGTTGCACTTTGGGCTCCCCAGCTTCTTAAAGTTTAAGTACATGCATAATTGCTTTCCTGAAAGGATACGAAGTGTAAAAATCTAGCATAAACAAGCCCTCAATTATTAATTATTCTTGTTTATACAGCTTATTTTGATTTAAATGAAAAAAAACCATAATTACAAAAAATTTTGTAACTTTTTATTTGTTGATAAGATTAATGATAGATGGAGGAAAATAGTGGGATGACTGAAAATGTTTAGTTTTATCCTCTATTTTATAGTATTGATTTTCAGGTATGCTCTAAGTTACTATAGCTGAACACGAGACAAGTAAGTGGATATTATAAATAAAACTAGGATAAAGGGTTTCATTCCCCCTTCCACAATTTTTTGAAAAAAAAAGCATTTTAGCAGAAATGAGCAACAGGTGTGAACAGTCCAAGACACTCAGTGTCAAAGGACACTGTTCTGGATCAGCCCAAAACTGTGAACTGAGGAACTCTGGAGTTCCTAATACAAAGCCAGTCACACAGTAGCTGTGCTAATGTCACAGACCCTGGGAGATGTGGGACCACCCAGCCTGAAATGGACCTTAGGGGCTAGGGCTTCCCAACAGTATGCTGCGGAGTAGGCAATGGACAGGATATCAGGAGCATGTGTCCTGGAGCTGTCTTTGGTAGATTTGCCAGTTTTTCTGGATGAAGTGTGAAATTCCATTAAATCTAATTGTGTTTTATTTTTGTAACGCATTTTTTAATATTCTCTTTGTAAAATTCCATGAAGCATATTGTGTTGAAAAAGATGAAAAGAGTCAACAAACCCTTCAGTTGTCATTGTAAGGCATTGTTATGTTTTCCTTTGTGCTCCATCCATTTCCATTTGTTGGCTTATACCTCAACAATACAATCTCTACAGCAGGCAGTGTTACAATGAGATACCTACAAGAAACACCTAATTTATTATTGGAGCAGCTAGGTACTGTAGTAATACCAATAATTATCACTAAGTGGCCTTTAATGAGGGATTTAAAAGAGAAGAGCATATTGCCTTTATAGACTACTTCATTAGACATGAATGCGTGTTAAAAAGTCCATCTTAATTTAGTGCTTCATAAATAAGCATGTCTTGTCATAGAGGAAAGAGGCAATGACTCTTCCCGTATTGGCCTCACCTCATTATCAGGATGATATTGGCAAATATAGAGAGCAGTAGAAGAAGAGTCATGCAATGATTTCTGACTTACGTCCTTAGATTTGCTTTCCTAAATATTTTTTAAGCTTCTCTGGTATTTCGTATCTGTATCTGGACTCTGTCTCTGAAGGCAGAATCATGCTCCTGAGCTCTTACTTGATTCTTGAGGCTGATCCCTTGAACGAAACATTTCCAATTTTAACCCACAGACACTTTATGGAAATAAATTAAAAAATTGAAAAGGGAACTAGAGAAATTGTCTCAGTTATAGTGATAGTCTGGAAGATCAAAAAATGTATAATTTAACTGCAGAATGTTACGGGTCTACAATATTCAGAGGGTCAGCCTTTCACAAGAAATTATTTAGTATTCTAGAATTAGATGAGACAGCCTTAAATACTGTGAATATATGTAAAATTTCCTGACTGCTATGTCTATTAGTCTTTGGAGTAGTCACAAGAGAAATGGTAGAAGCCAACAAATCTGTAATTAAATATTACACTCTAAAATTTGTTCTAGGAAATGGTTTTGCCTTAGTTTTAGAATAAGCCTGGTTACTTCATAAGACTCTTTAAAATGCCTGTTCACAAGACAACTTTCTTTTACAGTAATGGAAATATCTTTTCTCCAGGCAGCTTGGAACAATTGCTGGCTCTCTTTTGGTGATACCCTGGCGATCAAAGGCAACTGTTGAGGTTTCATGTGTTACCACACTGTTAACATTAGTGTTTGTTATTCTTTGTAAATTGCCCGTCAACTATAAAAACACCTAATAAATGTCACCTACCATCACTTTACTAGAGCAATGAATTCATAGCTAATTCTGGTTTAAACTTTCAAGTCAAAAATCAAACATATTAATTAGAAACAAGGAAAAAAAAGTACCAATATAGAAAAATTAATGTTGATTGAAACAACCACGAAAGGAAGGTGGCTAGACCAAAATTTCCATTCACAAACATACATCCAATATTTTGTTATGTCCTTTATCTATAGGGTATTTTGAAAAGGAATTAGATACTGAAGCAGTTAAGCAGTATTTTCAGAACTACTCATAGAGTAATCCCAGTCTTAAACAGATAATTGTCAATAAAACAATAAACAACTATAGTCTGTGTATGCCCCTTATGACAAGTGCTTTCCTGTTGCCATGTTGGTTTTTCAGGAAAAGTGTGACTTGCCCAAATTATATTGTATCAATTGTCCTTTATTACAGATTCATCATGCATAAAAATAAGCATTTAATTTCTATATAGAAGTCCCTTTTGAATTCTGGAGAAACATTTTTTGGTTTCACTTATATAAACTAATTTGGGCTTTCTCCACTGCTCAGATTTTGCTTCATTTCAAACCAAAACCACTATGATCCTGATTCATTTTGGAACTATTTATTCTGAAAAATAACATGCTGAAAAATAGCTTTGAGTGACACTCTTGTGTGCCCCCTGAGTCAAATTCTCTCAGATAAATCTGGTTGTCAATTTTCTTATTGTGAAAGACTCAAATTTTTGACTGCATTTACTTGTTTATTATGGAATGTGGACAACAATGTACAAGGATGAAGTTTTATTAAAGAGATAATTTAAAGTAGACAAGGATTGAAAAATGACATCAGGGACTTCATGGCTTTTCTTTCAGCTTATAGCACTAAAATTATTTTAGAAAACACCAGATACTTGGTAAGATTCACCAGGCCGTACCACAATTTTTCATCATTGTTTGCCTCTCACATTTCTTTCTGAAGAAAAGTTCCTCCATGATGACATCCACTTGTTCATGTAAAGGAGATTACAAGGCCAACTCTAGTTACCAAACATAATGGAGAAAGCAGCAGCTATGTTTGGTCAATACCAGATGTTTGTCATCCATCTGCTTTGCCACCTCCTGTCCAAAACTTTTCTCCAGAATGTCACCCTTCAAAATGTCAAATGTAAAGAGAGGTGCTCTTTTCCAGATAACTAAACTTGTTCACATTCAGAGTCTCAGCATTCTCTCTTAAATACAGAATGTGTGCTTATTTAATATTCCAAACAAAAAATACTCTAGTTGCTATATTTTGAATGTTCTGAATGTAATGTTAAATTAACATTCGACACCAAATTCTTTCTTATTCATTTTAACTCCCATGGGACAAGTCACTGGAGGACTGCCCATGAAGGTCAGTGAATCCCAGAGACCAGGAAAATACCTCTACCTAGTTCACAGGCATCTAGAAATCATCAAGATTTCTATGTCAGTGATGAGACTACTCTTGCAAAATGTATATATTTACTTTGGAAATTAACAAAATAAAGTCTAATTTTTTTTTTTTGCTAATTTTAATTAAGATGCAGTGTTGAACTGAATTATATTAGTTTTTTCAGTAATTTATTTCAGCATGTAAGCAATACATCTTTCTTTCACACTTAAAAGGATTAAACCTGTTACTACAACTATAGTTGATTAGGAATGCTGTCTAAAATCCTAATTTAAAATAGAACTAAATGTACTGTATCTTTAAAAACATTTGCAACCATTAATAAAAACCTGTTTCTTAAAAATTGATAAGTTCCTATATTTACCCAACACTTTTGTGAATACACAAAAATGCAGAAGGATGAAGGCTTGGGCTTTACTTATGTGTCACTATAGAAGAAAGATGAACACTAAATCACCGTCAGTCCAAGCTCAAAGTGCGCTCATTAGCTCTACCACTGAGCCAGACCTCCTCCCATGCTGGAAGTAGAGGGTCAGAAGCAGAGGTTTTCACTAACAGATGACAGCTCTACTGATGTGGCTGAGTCTGTCAAACATCTGTCTGGAACAGCCTCTTATGGCTTGGAGTATTGTCAGCTTCATGAGGTGATGGGCATCCTGATGCACCTTGAAATGAAAATACACTCTGTCTCAGCAAGCACGTGGGCTGCCCCAGCAGTGTGAGAAGGGCTGCCTAATGTTGGAGCTCCTGCTTGTGTAAATATTGTGTGTATCTTGATACAGATGGAGCCTTGCTTCCCAAATGAGTTTTTAGTGAAGCAGCCACGGTGAATGGGAAGTGACATGATTGTCTCATTAAAAGCTGGAGAAAGTGGTGAATGTCTGAGGTGTGTGTGTAGGGTGGAAACTCAAAACTGAAAGCACAGTGCGCTAGGACAGGGTGAACTTCATTCACCACTGGTGAGGCCAAACGCATCCAAAGGAAACTCACACCAGCATCCTCTTTTTGGGTCAAAACACAAGATGATTTCTGTGGTTTTGAGCCATACTGTTCGGGGAAACAAACAAATAAACAAATCAAAATAATAACAGGAAACAACTTCCATGGAGAAATCGACATATTCAGATTATTATATCTTCAGTATTTGACTGAGAATCAGAGATGTTGCTGAATTTCATCAACATTCCATTGAACTGTATATCCATACATTCCCACATCTGGCTATTCATTTCTAGTTCTGGAACAAGCAATTTCTAAAAGTCTAGTATATTTCAGGAACTACTTTGCAAAAAGGAAGCACTTACAGTGTTCACAATTTTCCGCTTTCCCCAGGAGCATTGATAAAGTCCTTCTTCTCCCGTAAGAAAGTTTTACTGTTTTAAAAACTTCAACTTAGTTTTTAATTCTCAGCATTGTTATTGAATTGCCATATGGCCTCAGGCAAGTTACTGAACATTTTTTTTAATCTTTGTTTATCTGTTTAGCAGAGTACTTACACAGCATAGTGCACGCATGCTAACATTACAAGAAAAAAGTCAGGCATGCTAGTGCTGTGCTTCTGTTCAAGTATGCTAAGAGAGGAGCAGCAGAAGTGCTGAGATGTGCTTTCTTTTATTCCTTAGTCACCCTAATGAGTGTGTTTTGGAACAAAAGCAAGGCAAACAGACAAAAACTGAGAGGTAGGTTATCTCTAATGTAATACTTCACTCCTTGGCACTATTGGTGAGTTACCTCTTCTTGACACAAATGTACTCTTACCTCTGGGTAGATTACCACTTTCTGGAGCCATTGCCTAATGCCTAAGACTATTCTCCAAACTTTTATCAAGTACAAATCAAAGGGTGGGCCTTGATGAGCTAGTCAAGGAGGTCAGAGCAAAAAAACTCAAAGATAGGCAGGAAGGGGAGAGAGTTTTAAGAAAACAGAGCTTTGGAGGTAATTATGGGTGAAAGAAGAGGAAGCAATGTCACCTACTCCTTGAGGAAGAAAGTGCAAGATATGGAAATACAGTGAAACACAACCAGAGATAATGCCTGAGTAACTTTTTGGGGGGCTGAGAGGCATAAAATGAAGAAAGCAGTGATGGAGTATATTCACAGAAAAGCCCGTGAGGAGCCCTGAAAACACAGGGAGCCCAGAGCAGCTGGCTGTTTAATATGGTGTTGGCTACCTGACTGTGAGCTTTGCTGTGGTCTGAGTCTTCATTGGACCACAATGCAGAACATAATCAGTTTTGACTTGCGAGAAGTAAAAGAAGAAATCTCAATGAGATCTGCAGATCAGACAAGACACATAATTAACTTTGGTCCTACTCATTCACACTGAATATTCCTGCTGTCTCTTTTCTCACCTATAGGCTAAATTGCAGTGTTTTCTACTGTCCAAAGTAAGGCTTGAGGCAGCAGAGTGCAGTATTTAGGCTTCACTTTGGAAAAATTCACGAGCATATATTACTGCTACAGTTTCTTCCCAGTGTAGTTTCCATGGAAATAAATAGGAGGCATTACTTTCAGAGCAACCTTACTATACATTTTAGCATTAGCTGATTTTTATAGATATTAAATATTTAATATGGTAAAGCCCACATAATATTTATATGTAAAAGATTTAAATCTACTAATCCAAGTTCACATAAAGCTGTTACCGAGAGCTGCAGCTTTCTAATTTATGTACACATATGTGCACCTATATATATACAAACAAGATAGTGCTTGTTATACAGATAGTTCTCAGTTATGTAAATTAGTAAAATATTCCACACTATTGTTGTAAAAAAGGAATTTATTATTCAACTCTTCTAAAGAAAAAAAACCCTCTATAATACAAAAAGCCATGTTTTTATTAGAATTGAACTGAGTCTGATGAAATGAAATAGTTGGGCTGTGAGAAATCAGTCTAAGTAGTGGAAAACTGGAGGAATTTATTCTTTTTAATTCCTTCTCCAGCCTTTAGTCAGGTACACTATCACTAATGACAAAGCCTAAAGAAAAGGGCGACCTCAAACATGGTCCATAAAGAAGACACATGAGAGGATATCTGTCTCAGTCCTGCCTATTTTAAGAAATCTTTCCTGGCAGTTCTGGAAGTATTTTGTCAAGAGGACTTAAAACTGCTATGAACCTGCAAACAGGAACCAAACCTTTGGAGATACAGATGTATATAGTGAAACTCAATGATCCTCAAAATTTGCCCAACCATTTATAGCCTGCAGGGCCCAACCTCCACCTCACAGATTTTGCCGCGCTTCGTGACCCTAATCCTTCTCCCCACAGCCCTCAAGGAAGTGGGTTCAGGTGGAGATAATGGTGGGGTGGGAAGAGTCAAAGGACAACATGTGGCTAGAGCCTGGGGCCTATTTCTAGTCTAGTCTAAGAAACAGTTGAGGGAATTGTTGTGTGCCATTAAGACTCCTCATGTTCACTAGTCATGTCTTTAAACTACAAGACTGCTTCCATCACCTGAGTCCAAATCCTGCATCCAAATACATGTTAGAGTAAGACCCAGGAATGAACCAGGTCACACTGCTGTCTTCTCCCAGATTCTCGTTTCCATGTGATTGAAATATACACATGAGAACCAGAAAGAAGCCATGTCATGCTTCTGAGCATGGCCCAAATATGGACCAAGACCAGTCAATGGATCATGCCTGTGAACTGTGGAGAGGGGACCATCTACTCTAGGAAGATGCATCCAAAAATGCTGTCAGAAATATAAAAGGATCAATCTACAATTATGAACCAGGACTTAGACAACAGATTCTCGTAGGGCTAGCTTTGAGAAAAGGCAAATGGGCCAAATGACACTCCTGTGGTCTGTTTATCTAAGCCAGACTCCTGGACAGCTGGGCTTACTTTTGCTGCTGCTATGGAGGAAAGGATCTAATATATGGAACAGGAACTGCTGGATATGAGGAAAATCCACTTCTGCCCTGTAATCTCCCTTTTCTAGTTGCAATTTGTTGTGGTGAGTGGAAACTCCAGTTTGATTATGCTTGCTATAATGGACAACTCTGGGAATATGTGCTGGTAGTGCTAGTAGCCTTAATCCAGCAAAACATTCTTGCCCTGATAATCAATCAGGTTTATCAGCACTTGCATAAAACTTTAGTTGTGCTCCTTTTTTATTAGCTTAGAAGTAAAAAGACATTAGAGAAAGGAAGAGAAAAGCTGCTAAAAGATAACAGTTTAAGGAAAAGGTGTTGTGCATGTGTGGAAACCAAGGGTCATGTCTACATTCCTCTGTCTACAGTAGAAATGGGAAAGCTCTTTCTTTCTCTGCACAGCAGTTTATTCATAAGTAAAAGAAGGAGAATTATCCTTGAGGTCTTCTTTAAGATGTGTGGGTGCAAGGAATAGGCTAGCTTTTAGTACTGGAAAATTAGCTACAGGTTTCCCATTGTTCATCACTCATTACTCATCTTCTCATCCCTCTTTTGTCAAGTAGCACTCATGATTCTCACATGACAGCAGTCAGCCTCTTTTTTTCTGTTTATCTTTCCATCTACATGCATTTTAAACATAGTAAATCCTGAAATTAATACCGTATACTAAAATAGTTAATTCATGTTGCATATCTAATGGGGACCTTGTTGCAGAAGAGGGAGATGAGAGGGTATGAGACAGGGAGTGCTATCACCATTATAACTTGGGGGAAGAGTGTCGTATCAGAGATACTACAGCAATGACCACTGTGTAAGCACACTGGTTGTGACCAGAGAAAAGCTATGGAGGAGCACTCACTATAAGTGAATGTGTGTTTTTCAAAAAAGTCCAGTGCCATACAAACATTTAGCAATCTAACACTACATAAATGCATTAGAATTTGTCCTTAGTGAAATGTTATGAAATTCCACTGAAATCGAGAGATCGCCAGGAGGAGAAGGTAGGTCAACATATACGAATATATAAGTTTTTAAATGTTATTATTCTCTTTATCATGGGTATGCTTCAGTAAAGAGAAGTAGTATAGAGGTAGATGTAAACAAGATCACAACTTTCTGAAATATCACAAGCTATTCTAAATCAGCTAATCATGCAGTGGATGATTAGCACACATATAGGAATGCTTCTTCTAAGAATATAAGAATATAATTCTGCAAATGATCTTTTACTGTATTTTCTGACAAGTTACCAGGACAATGCTTTCCAACACAGGTAACAAAATATATTTTGCACTACTTCCATCGAGTAGATTCTAAACTTTAGACAGATGACAATCATCAATACCCATACTTGTGTTTGTGACTGATATAGAAAATATTCAAGTTTAACTGTTCTTGTCCAAGAACAACCCACCATCCCAATACTTAATCTGACTCATTCTTTAATGTGATGAACAGTCCAGTTCCAGAAATTTGCTTTAACAGTTGTATGAACAAAATTAAAATCTAAAAAATAAAAGTTGAAATCCATTCAATTTGTTATGAAAAGTAGCATAGCTGTGTGTCACACAACATGACAAGACTTGAGTTCAGAACTGGGTTATTTTATTCCCTTTATATTCATTTCTTGCAAGGAGAATTAAAATATAATGAATCAGGTAGTTATTTTATGACAAGAAGCAATGCCAGAAGTCAAAGGAAGAACTACAGCAAAAGAAATCAAGATTCTTCGTTGTACAGTTAGCAGAAGGTATTTACTAGTGATCTTGAAAAAGGGTATTTTTTTCACGTGCCCGTTTAGTGCACGATCACAAAACAGTTGCTCAAAAAAAAAATCCTTTCTTTTTGCTAGTATGTCTTTGCCAAACAACCTCCAAGTTGCCAAAGCAAAGGAACTGCTTAGAGCATGTAGCCCTAATGTCAGTTATTTCAGGTTTACTCTTAATGCACTGGACTGCATTTGAGAGTTGTGAGAAAGGGAGTCTGGATCAAAGGTGGGAGGCAGGGAGTCTTGTGGCTGTGTTCATGTTTCCCATCCTGAACACTTCCATCATTGGGAAAGTGCTTCCTAAACGTGACAGTCATGTAGAAAACCACGTTCTCAAATAGGTAGGAAAGGAATCCTAAGCCCACAATGTTCTCTGCTCAAATAGATTCTGTAACTTGCTGGGTCTTGATGTTTCACTGTAAGTCTTTTTTCTTTCTAGATTTTCAGCAGTGGAGAATTTAGGACAAAATACCTTCCTTTAGTAGTTCACATACTGTGACAGATGTTAAGCAGAGAGGAGTAATTACCCATTTGAGTTGAGATAGGTGCCCATGACTCCCCTGCACAATGTCTTCCAGTTCTTTCCATCTCAAGTGAATTCTCACTGCAGTTGTCTTCCTGAGATGTTTAACTTTCCCTCTACACTGAATGGGAATGAAGGAACCTATTTTGGGGTAGAAGTCTGCAGGGTACCACTGCATATTTTGAGAATCTGAGCATTTTTTTTTCTGAAGATTTCAGTGGCTCATGCTGCTTTGAAACATCACAGTGAAGCCTTAAATCACCCAGACTATCTTAAGAATGTTCCCTAGCATCACTACCAATGGTTTTGGTTTGCAAACACATCTGAGGTGAGTAACTGCATGCATTTGAATAACCCTATTGAGCTCAAGAAGACTGTTGACATGCATCAAGTTAATGTGTAGGTGCTTGCTGATTCTGACCTTAGCAAAGATATTCTACAAAGATTTTCTCTTCTTAAAACAATGGCTATGCTCTAGAATAGCATTCAAACATTTCCATTCTACTTTTAAAAAAGTCCATTGTTGCTCTGTTGTTTCTCAATCAAGAAAACATCCGTTTTTATTGTCCACAGCTGTTATGCTTTTACTACTTTATTTTTCCCTTGATGTTTATAATTCATTGATATTATATAAATTTGTGAGGTAATAAGATTTAAAAAATAACTAGAATTAAATTGCAGTGTTGTTCTGCGATATTACCATGACTGTTGACTCAGCAGAAATGTAGATTTCCCCAGTGCCATTCCAGAATTTGTGTTAGAAGGGCATTTACAACTATATACAGGTGGTTATTTTCTGCAATCATTAAAAATAAAAATACGCATGGGGTGTGGCACATAGGGTGCAGCAGTCCAAAGGCAGAGCTGGCCTCTGGCAACACTACAGAGATGAAACACTCAGCTTGCACAGTATAGTATTTCTGATGTGTATATTTCTGAAAGGGTTTATTGAAAACAAAAGAAAGGCGAGTCTCACCTCCAATTTCTGCAGGATGGACAGGGCACACTGCAGATGCTTTATTTCATAAAATGAAATAGGATGTCAGGATTTTGTGTCTGTTTATTTCAGGTGACTGGTTAATTTCAAAGCACAGTTTTCATGAGTTGAATGAAAGAAACAATTATTATAATTACCATTGGAGGAAAAATTTTTGTTTCTTATTACAGAATATCATTTAGAAGAGTGATGATTGAAAACATGGAAACTATTTTAGGACAGGCTTCAATTTTCCACATCTTGGAAAATTTTGATTTAGAAAGTTCATGTTACTAGTGTACAGTTTTAATTTATGTCTTATGAGAGGGGAATGTGGCTGGTCATCTTCTGTGTGACAAATGGCTTGGGAAGAAATTTTCAAAGAATATTTCTGAATAAGGTGAGTTTTTTGAACATTCTTGTCATGTAGGGAGTACTCTGTTCTCACAGCTTAGCTTTTGTCTAGGTTTTATTGCGAGTATGACTCTTTTGCACCAATTAGTTGTTGCAGAAGGTGGCTGTCATGAGAAATGATAATTATGGGAAGAGGACTGTGAGTAGCGGAGCAGAAACCTAACTACATGGTGATGAAAGAACATGGTTAGTTCACAAATTTCTAGATGGAGCTTTTTCATACTAATTTCATTCATAGATGATGTGCTGAGAGCAGATGTGCTGGAGCAGGTCCAAAGGAGAATATGTCCTACGAAGAGCAACTAAAGGAACTGGGGCTGTTTAGTCTGGGAAAGAGGAGACTGAGGGGAGACCTCATTGCTCTCTTCAAATACCTGAAAGGTGATTGCATTGAGAGCGGGGCTGGTCTCTTCTCACTGGTGACAGGGGACAGGACAAGGGGAAAGGGCCTCAAGTTGCGCCAGGGGAGGTTTAGGTTGGATATCAGGAAAAACTTCTTTACAGAAAGGGTTGTTAAGCACTGGAACAGGCTCCCCAGGGAGGTGGTTGAGTCACCATCCCTGAATGTGTTTAAAAACCGTTTGAATGTGGTGCTCGGGGACATGATTTAGCGGTGGGTTGTTAGAGCAGTATGGTTAGGTTGTGGTTGGACTTGATCTTGAAGGTCCTTTCCAACCTGAGCAATTCTATGATTCTACGATTCTGTGTAATGAGGTATAACCCAAGCTTGAGTTTTAAAAAAGAGAGCAAAACCTGGCTGGGCACTCACAACTGGATGTTGTTGTTCTATTGTTCTTCTCAGCCTTCAGAAAAACCTGAAGGAACCCCAGCTGCCAACTGACATAACCAGGAAACAGAGATCTTTCATCAAAGGAAACCTAAGGAAGCAAGTTATTAAAATACATGCTTTGCTTCTTTCCATTGCCTCTTCTTCATATCCAAGTTTAGATTTAGCCTATTGTTCAGGTGGAACATGGATAAGGCCCTGAGGTGTCCGGAGATGTTCATGTCATAAGACATCCCTCTGAACATTCCTGACAGCTTAGTCCTGGCTTTTTCTTCTAACAGTTTTTGAAGAATATGACTTGGGGACTGAGTCTTGTGGGACTGTATAGATGAAAACTATGGCAAGTAATTCAGTATGCAAATGTAAACATTCATCTTCTATGTTTGTCTCATGGTGAAGTTCATCACAGAGCTGTGAAAACTGATTTTCATGGAGAAGCAGGCACATGTGATCTTGCATTACATCAGGTGCTGCAGGGAGATACAGCTCAAGAACAGATGCAGAGCTCCTGCTGTAAGGGCAGGAAAAGCCAACCTGACAAAAGACCACTCTGAAACCTGTCAAAGGCTCTGAGGGTTGAGGCAGCCAATGAAGAATTCTGATGAGCTAAACTCTGTGCAGCTAAATACATTAACAGGTCGTGAGGTGCTCAAAGACACTGACAATTAAGACTTCCTAAGCACCCCAGCTAAACAGATAGAAAGAACCTGATAGTTTGTGGGGTCTAGCAGAAATTGTATCACAACCTGCCTATGAAACTTAAGAATATAGGATTTTGTTGCAGATCAGGTCTGGTTTAATTTAATGAACTCATATTAACAAGCTTCACGTTCCGCATCTTTCACTGCCTCTCAGCTGTGCAGTATTCATTAAAAAGAATATATGCAAATTTTAGTGGCATAAACAGAATTTAAAATAAGGAATAACACAACAAACACTCTAGAAAGCTTTCTTTTTTTCCTTCAGGTTGAGATGTTTGTTTGTTATATCTTGTCTGGTTTGTCCTTTAAAATGCTGCCACAGCTTTGGTTAGAAAGAAAGGTCCACAATTCACCATTCCAACAAGGGCACTGGGAAGGACTTTCCTAATGACATTCCATAAAACAGGTCTCGGCCAGTGGATCAGTCCTGCTTTCAGTGAGCTCAGAAGGAGCTGTGCCTGAAGGGAAGGCTGCCCTCTCTGTCTGAAGCTAAATCTTTCTTTCAGAAATCAAGAACTCTTCATGGTGAAGTAGAAAAGAAGATGCCATCCCCTTTCACTGCCTCTCCAGGCAAAGTGCAAACCTCACTGCACTCCACAGTAAATTCCTTTAAACATTTACATGAGCTGAAATTGCTTAATCATTTGACCTTTGCTCAACCTGCACCATTTCATCCTACCACAGCTACACATATTAGATGGGCAATGCAGGTGGAGTGCCTGTGTTGTACAACTGCATGTTATCTTTTTCCCTGGATGGTGCTCTGCTTCCTCTTCTATTTTTATGAAGTCAGTCCAGTTCCTGCTGTTGTCTCTTCCATGGCCTTCAAGAGCTGTTACACTAATGGATATCCATTCTTTTGAAAGAATATCAGTTCCATTGGATGCACCTTCTTTTTTTCACATTTATGATTTAAGAGTTCCCGTATGAATCCTCACTGGAGTTAATTATCTACTCTAATCACAAACTGCTGCCCTCTTTGGGTAGCCATAATACCAACAGAGGGGAAAAATAGCTTCTTTTTCTTAGTCCTAAGACATTTAGGACAATTTTCTTTATTCTTAGTCCTGAATCTGTGGAGTATTCAGCAGCTTCTGTAAGGTGAAGGCAATAGTCCTCTGATGGCACAGCAAAAAAGCAAGACCATCAACCTCAATGCACTCTGTTGGCAAGCTGCCATAAGTTATTTGTAGTTGTGACTTTGTGGACCAAGAGTTCTGTCATCCTCTGTGTTTTAGGCCCTAGTCCAAGTGAGCTCTGACCTCTTCTTAGACATAGGGGAGTCAGTAGCGTTTTGCTGAGACCAAAAGCAGCTTGTTTTAATACACTTCTAGAAGGGCAAAATGAAGTTTAACATACTGAGTGGAGGTGAGAGAAAATGGAGGAGGGAACAGGAAAAAAGCCAGATGTACCAAGTTTTTAAATGGCTAAACAAGGCATTGGTTTTGCTTTTTCTCAATTAGGAATACTGTCTGTTTAATTCTTTTATTTTATGATTTGCTAAGAAAAAGTGAATTCATTATTGCAGTCCATTAAATGGTAGATGTACATCATTTCATTTTATCAAATGAGAATTGGAGCAAAGTAGAAATTTAAGCTTAAAAACCATTCTTGTTGTTTAGGTGTATAATTCTTTTTCCTGCCTTGCATGCCTGGAACTAATGTGGCATTAAGTATATTCTAATTTTAAAGAATTTAATACATGCATAATCTGCTTTACAAGCAGAGATTAGATTTTTTTTCATATTAAAATAAATTGGGACAACTGAGAGGCATAACTTAAGGCATATTCATTTGAACAAAATAGGCAAAATCTTTCAATTTTACACATTCTTTTTGAAGCATTGATATACTATATTTTGAAGAATATTGTGTGAAGCTTTCATTGAACAGGACTCATATGCTCTGTTACTTGAAAAGAAAAATTAAGGTAATATTACTGAACCTATGAGTAAGCTTGAATTTATTAGTAGCTTTAATATTTTTTAAAATTCTATGCAGTTTAGAGCACCTAACTTCTTGTAGAATTGACTGTAAAATCAAGAATGAACTCTCAGTTTTGCAAGGCTTTTGGAAACAATCAGAAATTTAGGATGCTTTCATTTGGGGTTTAGGATTGCAGCTGCATCCCCAATGGTGCAGCACTCACCTATGAAAATAAGTTCCCTTAGGAAACTGTACCACCTTCAGTATCCAAAAAATGCATGGTAGTGGTTCATGGAGTCACAAGGTATTTTTAAAAATGCTCTATCCTTTCCATAGAATCATAGAATCTTTTGAGTCGGAAGGGACCTTAATTGCTGTGGTCCTCCTCTGGATGCACTCCAACAGGCCCATGTCTCTCCTGTACTGAGGACTTCACATCTGGACACAGAACTCCAGGTGAGGTCTCACCAGAACAGAGCAGAAGGGCAGGATCATTTTGCTAGACCTGATGACCACGCTTCTTTGGATGCAGCCCAGGACATGGTTGGCTTTCTGGGATGTGAGGGCACACTGCTGACTTATGTCCAGCTTGCCATCTACCAGTATCCCCAGGTCCTTTTTGGCAGGGTGGTGCTCTATCCTTACATCCCTCAGCTTGCAGTGATAGTGGGGGTTGCCATGACCCAGAAGCAAGATCTTGCACTTGGATTTGTTCAGCCTCGTGAGGTTCACCTGGAACCACTGCTTGAGCCTGTCTAGGTCTCTCTGGATCACTTCTCATCCCTCTGGTGTGTAACCACACCACACACCTTGGTGTCATCCACAAACATGCAGAAGGTGCACTTGATCCCACTGTACATGTCATTGATGAAGATGTTGAAGAGTACCCATCCCAGTCACTGGTCTCCATCTGGACACTGAGCCATTGACCACCACTCTCTGAATATGATCCTGCAACCAGTTCCTTGTCCATCAAACAGTCCACCTATCAGATCCATATCTTTCCAATTTGGAGAGAAGAATGCTATGGGGGACCATGTCAAAGGCCTTTCTAAAGTTCCAACAGATGATATCAGTTGCTCTTTCCTTATCCACAGACACAGTTATGCCATAATAGAAGACCACAAGGTTGGTCAGGCAGGACTTGCTCTTGGTGAAGCCATGCTGGTTGTCTCATATAAACTTCCCGTCTTCTGTGTGCCTTAGCAAAGCTTCCAGGAGGATCTGTTCCATGATTTTCCCTGGTGATGCTGACAGGTCAGTTACTTGGGTCATCATTTCTACCCATCTTAAAAATGGGTGTGACATTGCCTTTTCTCCAATCACCAGACTTCACCTGACTGCCACGACTTTTCAAATATTTTTTTGTTTCGTCTCCAAGTAACAAGGGTCAATATTAAAGCATATGGGCAGAAAATCATAGGCATCAAAATTGACCTGTTTTTTCATTGCAGAATGTGAGTAAATCCTACTAGACTCCTGAGGAGCATGGCATTTCAAGCTTGAAATAGGAGGGTGGGCCTACGTTGGGGCTCCCCTGTAAACATAATCAAATTCTTGCCAAAACAATAAAGTTCCTCTCTACAAGTGATTTTAAACTATTCAGTCTTGGAGAGTCTCAAGTTACTGCTAAAAGGACTCTCAGTCCAGATGTGAACATTTTACAGTGTGTACCATTTTATTTGCACCATAGCTCTTTTATCATAACAATGTCAAATACTTTTCACCTAAGCGACCGTTTGTAGAGGAGACCTCGGACAAGGAATAGTATTACAGTCCTAATCTTGTTTCCAGTAGTGTCCTCTGCAGACGTTCAAGTAAATACACTTGTTTCTGTCTCTTACAAATCATGAACAAGATCTCAGCCCTACTCTCTCTTTTTCACACACAAACATGCACATAAAGATATGTCTACATATGGATTACAAGTGTTTATGCCTCAACAGTATCACAGGCAAGACGCTACCCATTCTCCTAATTTTCTTCCTCATGAAATGTTCATGCAGGATTTGTTACAGAAGCACAACCTGGATTGTATTTTCTTCCCTGCTCTCTAATTGCTTTGGTGGCATGCATTTATACCACCAGCATGTTTGCACCTAATATGGGGGATGAGAGGCAGGTTTCATATCATCTCATGAATCCTGATAACACTCCTCCCCCCAACCCAACTTTTCATAAAGAAAATGCATTTCCTTTTGGTTACCCCATTAAAAATTCCCCATTCCCACTGCCCTGCAGCTGGCTGCCCCCAGGCTGGGCACAACAGGACCTGCAGGCTGGCAGCCAGAGGTGACTGCAGGCTGCAGGCTGGAGGCAGCCTTGGTGCCAGGGGTGAGCGTGGGAGCCCTTCCCAGGCGATGCCAGTAATAAGGCTGCTTAAGGCATTGTCTTCAGGTAGCTTGCTGTCCTGAGTGCTGCAGTGCAGTGTACAATGTTAGATCACCACAAGCCAGTAAGATTTTAAATATCTTCAAAATGACGCAGAGATGCTCCTATGATAATGACAACGGGAGGAAGTTACCCATGTTGAGCAGTTTTCAGACTGTTACTGGCAGGAATTTGCCTTTGCCACACTCTGGGAGGCAATAGAAGTAAAGTGGTAGCCAGAAGTGGGCAGAGGGAGATCTTTAGTGCTGGAGTCAGGCTAAATGCATGCAATGCAATTCTTTTATATTTGAGGGGTGCTTCAAATCTTATGCAGCATTTATTTGCCAAATAGCCAAGGGATCGCTATTATTTTTCCCTCCAAGTTGGACCTGCATTTCAGAGGAAAAGAACCAGTTTGCAAACATGAGTAGCTGTGCTCTGTGCAGCAGCTGGCATCAAAACTTCTGGGTTTGTGTATGCTTTTGGTGGAAAAACTGTCACATACCACATATCAGAAAGCATAACCTGAACGCATTCCAAAATATTATCAGAGATTGAATGGGGACAGAATTTGGGTGTGAAATTTCCTGGGGAGAAATGTCACCTGTTTTGCAGAACTGTAGCTTTTTGTGGATTGTTTGCTAACATTTGCTTGATTTATTTAATCTTTTGCATATGAAACACATATATAAAAAGAGGTTGAGGTCACAGGTGGCCCTCGGGGTCTGCCAGTGCAGACACTGGGTGCTTGCTGGCGCTGCGGCAAAAGGGCACTGCAGTGCCTGCAAGCATCCCCGCAGGTGCTTTGCTTCGGTCCAGAGAGCAGCAGCCACGGCACACACTGCCAGCAGCATGGTTTTTGGGAAGGGGACAACCTCCTGGCAACACCCTTTGGGTACTGGAGCTGCTTGTACAGCTGATCTGGCCACGAGTGTCCCCGCTGCTCTCTGTCACTGCAGCCATACCTGGCGCTGCCATCCTGGTAACTGCAGCCTGAGGGAGGAGTGCAGAAAAGTCGCTTACATAGTCAACATGTTTATCAATGCATTTACAAAGCGATGTTCTTCTGACCAGAGGTGGGCAGAAACCATTTGGAAAGGAAAACAGGTGCTTATATAAGTTTTGCATAGCCTTTCTAAAAGAGGTATTTTTTCCTAATTATGCTTTTAATTGTATTTAAGCAGAGAAGCCCTTTCTCTCTCTGTAATAAAAGGTAGAAATTTGCTACAGGCATACGGAGGTGGCATATCCTTTAGGTGAAGGATGCCCTGTGTAAATCTGCTGAAAAATTTAGGAGGTGCGTGATTGGATGAGCTGCCTTTTATAAGAGCTGACCCTGCTGATACCTCAGGCACATTCTTCATTATTCCGTGAAACAGTTATCTTTAAAACAAGTTAGGGAAAGTTTATCCTTAAGTGTAGGATCCATATTCCAATTCAATTATGTGAGTCATCTCCGCAGGTTAAACAGCAGGTGCAGGTATTCCAGTCTGCTTTGTAATTCAGATCATTTGTATGCATTGGTTAATGTGATTTATAACCATATTTGCACTTTAAAATAAAAAGAGGACTCCAAAAGGAGATACTAACATCTCTTTAAATATATAGCTTTATTTTTCATTCTGAAACCGCTTGACCTATGCAATACTAGGTTCTTTACACATACAAATAAATTTAAGGCTTAATCCTTAATAAAATATACTGTAAACATTTGAGATTTGCTAAAGTTATCAAATCAGTCCTAGGGAAACAAGAAGAATGACCTGCTCTATCAACAACAACAAGAAATAAAGGACCTGCTTTAATTTGAAAGATCCTTTGGAGAGGAGTCATTTTATTAAATGAAAATATATCTGGAAAACTATCAGATTTTCAGAATAGATCAATACATTACTTGGAACTATGTTTATAAAATATTTAGCTGTCTGCCAGAGTGGAAAAAATATAATATTTTTATTTTATTTGACATACTTATAAATCATTGTCAAAACATTTACTGAAGCTTCTGGTAAACATTATTTATAGCAACACTGAACAAACAATTGTTGTTATATTCATTTTTCCATTAATAATAAAACGTCTATTTCCTTCAAAATCTTACTTAAATGAGAAACTTATATATCTTCAATGGATATATATGCAAATATTGTTCCAGCAATAGACAATTTTTCTACATTTGTTTTTGAACTTTTTAAAATGGACCTTTTTTCTTTCTAAAATTGACGTATTTTTGGATGCAGCTGTAACAGAACGGCACTGTGCTAAGGCTGCTGCCTCATTGTATGGCGGCAGTCAGGCATTACACTCTGCGTGCTTTTAAAGAATTATTGTAGCTGATTAGAGTTTAAATAACTTTATAAAGCAGACTGTAGCTATCACAAGATTTAAGGTACTGGACGAGAGGTAAAGTTATTTGGGGTTGAATCCATGCAGTTACTTTTGAAAAAGGCTTTAAAACACTGCAGCCATTCCCGTGCATCCACACGTGCATGCTTTCTGAATACAGATAGATTGTTACATGATGTATTGTGGTCACTTCCATCTAAATACTAAATTGTTATCACATCACTGGAGCTGCTTCTTTGAAACTTAACTTTGAAATTAAATAAAAGTTGTTCATAAAAAAGCACTTAACAAAGATAATAGATTTTTCCGAAATCAGTCCTTAGTGTATTTCTGTAATGTTGGTACAGCAATACAGTATGCAAATATATATATATAAAGTTATAAACTTATTACATTCTAAATGCAATTTTTAAGGTTCTTTCTGCATATACATTACAACGTCAAAGGAGTTTGTGAAAGGTTTTCACATGAACTACCATGATTTGATTTCAAGCTGTAGAGACGCTTAGCCTCTGTAGTAGATTGTGCTAAAAACAAGATCTGAAATGCACTGAAATTGTTTATCTACAAAAGTATTTCAACTGTCAAAAATCCCCCATTCTTTTCATTCACTAAACTCTGGTTTGCATCCTTGCAGTGAAAAATCCTATACATCAAAAATTATTTATGACCAATAGAAATCGTCTTCTTTATTTTGAAGTGAACAATTTCATACCTGAAATCTTAGCTTCAGCAAAAAATATGATGAAATATCACAGAGATCAAGTGTTTGTATTTTAATAACCATGACCATTATTTATTTTTAATCTAAACATACGTCTGGTTTATATTAACATCCTAACCATTCCTAACCTCCATGTTTGCTGCGCACACTCAACACTTCCTTTACAAAATAGTTTAACTTCCAGCTCTGCAACAAGAAAGCAACATTTTGTGTGCTAGAGCACTTAGGAAAAACATTCTGACTTAGATGTATACTTAGACTACGTAATTTAGACTTAAGTAGCATTTGTAATGCTATGGATAATTATTTTCAAAACAGTGATTAATAAGTGTCCATTTTCATGTCATCATTGGTAACGGATGCAATCTCATTCGGGCACCCCGCCATTCTGTTTAATACAAGTGTATCCTAGTGTAAAAAGGAGCTTGTCATACTTATCTCTAATGGTGAATGATTTCTTTCCCTCTTCCTGAAGACACTTTGCACCCAATATTCTCAAATCTCATCATGCTACAGGCTGACAAATAAGCTGACGACAATGTAGGTAGCAGGCTACATTTATGTGTAGGTGCATGTTCTCTAAAAGATATGCAGAAGATAAATGCATATTTTAGGCTTGTAAATGGTCAAAATACACCTACAAAGATGTCTGCCCACAGGAACAGACAAAAAAAACCCTGAATTTAAGTAAAATATTGCAATCTTACAGAGATATACCATAAAGTATCATTGTATTTTCAGAAATTGGGAGAAAAATAAAGCATTGCTTTCCTGTTACAGTTGGCAATCTTCAATGTTGTGTTTAATATTTGCGAGTTTTGCTGTTTTTAGTATATGTTTGTATTTTATGTTTTTAAATCCATTTTCAAGCAATGGTACCATACCAGACTGACAACAATTTGTCCTGATTCATGGCTTAGGAGGAGCAGCTGATTAATCCCATGTCAACAGTCTTGACCCTATGCAGAAAATAGAACCATAGAAGGCCTGCTTAACAATATATCAAGGGTACAGTTGCTTATTTTCTCTGATTTTTAAAATCTATAAATCACCACTGAATGCAGAGCAAGTTAGGGTAGTGTAATTCATTCATTACCACTTTTATCTTTTTGTTGTTGTTGTTGTTATGCAGTAAATGTTCTTTTTCTTGAGAATATTTTGGTGTAAAATTACCAGCATATTACAATTGTGTTGTT